>NC_072373.2:154558181-154861212 GCF_028885625.2 Pongo pygmaeus | reverse complement strand
GATTTGGGAATATTTGAAATGTACATAATGAGATATTTTGGGGGTGCAACCGAAGTCCAAACATGAAATTCATTTATGTTTCTTATATACATAGCCTGAAGATAATTTTATATATATTTTAAATAATAAATGTAACCATCACATGAGGTCAGGAGTAAAATTTTCTACTTGTGATGTCATGTCAGTGCTCAAAAAGTTTCAGATTTTGGAGCATCTTTTATTTTAAATTTTCAGATAGTGATGTGCTCTCTCTCTCCGTGTGTGTGCGTGTGTGTATATATATATAATATTTTATATACATATAAAATATTATGTATTTCATATATATGTATACATATATAAAACCTGCTAGAGATGAAACACTGCTCAGGAAAGTATTCCATATTCTGAATTAAGACAACTTGCTTTTATTCTTACTGTTTTTTTTTTCTCATTTGGAATACTTTGTCCTTTTCCTGCAAAATACTCATCTTGCCCACCTTTCAAGGCTCAGTTCTAAACTTTCTCCTACATTAAATCTTATCTTTAAAATGCAACTGGGCTGTCTCTTCTATGACTGAAAGTCCTGTTTTGCTCTTCCAATAACTATCACAGTTTAGTAATTAACAGCTCTCCAAGATTGTATGAGCTAGTTTTAACCCCCCAATTGTATTGCAAATGATATAAGTGGTATATAAGGTTAAGGAAGTAGACATGGTCTACTAACCTGGAGTTACAATCAATAAACAGCACGCCAACATTATAATAATCTAGTTTAGGAAAACCAAGAGTATTTAACAAATTCATAAATTCAGCACTTATAATATGTACAAGCATTGTATTATGTACAAACATTTTGGGGAAGAAGTTGATGGCAGTGGGATAGGAAATCAAACCTCTTCCAGAAAGACAGAGAAGGAGTTTCATTTCCTCTTTTATTGAACAGTAGAAAATTAAATTACGGATAATCCATATGGAGAAGATAGCTTGTATGGTTGCAACTTTAGCTCCAGAATCTTAAAAAACAAGTGATATCAAATGCAAAACTGTAGAAGAACAGAATTTTCTCCACCTATTGTAGGGGTAAACTTGCCCATCTACAGAAAAGGAAACTATAAAATGCTAATACATATTATAATGGAGCATTTTCAGGAAGAAAACATTAAGAAATAAGATACATGTAAATCAACTATGGTATGAAATTTTACTTTAAACTTTGAGTTAATGTTATTTTCCTTCAGTTTTCGCCATTGTTTCTAAGCTTTATTATTTTTTTTTTTTACTGTCTGATAGTAAGCATCCTATGATGAATAAATAACAAATTACCAAAAACATGAGATTAGTAACGATTATGAGGAACCCAACTTTGCCAACATGAAGAAATTGTTTCCTGAAGACATTCAGTAAATAAATAGAAGGAGACTTCAATCAGAAATAAACTCACAGTGTGATCTGAATTCAAAAGTCCAGAGAATGTAAACTGATGCCTATGCTGGTAAATCATGAAACACAATATCCTGAATACAGTTCAACAAGCAACTGAAATCTAAATGACAATATGATATGTGTTGGGAAGTTTAAATCTAATTTTATCATGTTTAGACTTAAAAAATATGCAGCTGTGAGGTTTGTCCTCACTTTTACAATTTGGGTTTATAAGGCTACCAGTGAAAAGCTGTTCCTTTTCTTCTAGACACTATATAGGAAATTTGGGTAAGCTCATACCAAGTAAAGAATCATGCTTGAGTGATGGCTTCGATTACCAAAATAGAGAGGCATCTCAAGTAACGCTTAGCTGACAGGTGCATACTCTATTTATATCCTAATCCCTTATTTAACCAACCCAACAAAATAATCATTAAAAAAACCAATATGTGAGTAGAAAAAGATCTAAATTAAATACCAATACCCAGATAAAATTTAATATATTTCCCCATTAATTCTTCCTCACAGGTCTAAGTACAAAATGACCTTGGTATCGAAACCCTGCATAGTCATTACATTAAGAAAGGCATGTTAGTGCATGAAGAGGATTCTTCTAGTCTTTGCCTTTGTGCCTCCTGATAAGCTCTTTCTTTGCCCAGGTTCTCTGCACTACTGTTTAGATGTGGTAACCTGGCTCCACACTGCTAGTTTCTGAAGGACTGAGAAATCCCATAATGGGATGCTGCTACTAGCATCGCCCCTAAGGTCCTAATTCACCATCTCCAGCCCAGTTACATGGTAGGTGGTGCCACGCCCCAGGGTCCCAGTCCTCAGAAACTACCAGCTGCTTTCCATCCCTGCTGGCTTCCCAACCAAGCCTACCCACTGGTCTTCTGTCCATCTGAGCACAAACTGCCTTTAATTTTTTAATAGAAAAATAATCTCTTTTTCCATTCTCTTGCCAAAAGAATGTACACTTAAATATACAGATTGATTGAGAGCAAATAAAAACAAATCCATTTAGCAGCAAGACAGCCTGGGCAGAACAATATTTGAAAAATATAGGTAATATATTCTTCTGACACACGTATGTTGGTCTGACACAGGAATATGGTAAGACAGATAATACTAGTTTCTCTAAAAAGAGGAGATACGGGTCAGTTACAAACATTTTAGTTGTAACCACAGTAAAGGTGAAGGGTCAGGTGAATTTGGGTTGAATGAAATATCAAGATACTGTTATCTAAGAATAGGAGATAGAAAAAGAAACTGGACACCATGTATGGGCTACCTCCCCTATGCCCCCAGCTGCCGATTCATTAGGCAGCTGTGTTCTATGGCAACTATGACTTTTAAGAGATTCTGGTGCTGCAGGTTCACTATCTGGCATTATCTCCTGAAAGCAGGGTATTAGATGATCATATGGCCCTCCTTAATTCCCTAACAAAGCTCCCTGGGAAAAAATAGTCTCAAATCATCATCATGGCTTTCAAACCGCTCTATTATCCCGCATGATCTATTCAGCTTCGTTGCCAAAGTGTCTTCCATTCTTGTCTCTGTTCAGCCCCTCTGGGTTACAATGGGATATGCTATGCTCACGTGCTGTGATCCACACGAAAAAGCTCCACCCTGGTTTCCTTTTAAGGAAAGACTGGCCACCCAGCAGTGAGGAGTGTGGTATGCAGACAGCCTCTTGTCTCCAGACAATGTCTGACAGAGCCTCAGAGCCACTTGAAAATGGAGGGTGTGAGGAGAAAGAGGATCAAAAAACTACCTATTGGATACTATTCTTATTACCTGGGCAATGAAATAATATGTACACCAAACCCCTGTATCACAAAATTTATCTATATAACAACTTTCGCATGTACCCTTGAACCTAAAGGAAGAGTTAAAAATAAGTAAATAAAGATGTGGTCATTTCAGAGTTACTCCAGACTCCTCCCTGCTGGGTGGCTGAGGCTTTGTTGGACCTAGCAGTTTGAAATCTTCCTCCCTCTTGCTTCCTTTCCCTTCTTTTCACAGACACTAATCACTAGTAAAGAGCCTGCACCGCAGACTAAATCTCAGCATCTGCCCCCAAGAACCCAATCTGCAACACATACCTCCATGAATCCATTTCTCTTTTCCATTCTTGTATCTGTTAAATCATTCTCCTCCTCCAGGGTCTAACTCAATGATACCTCCAAGAAACATTTCTTGATTTTTTTTTGTCAATAATAATTATTCATTTTACTCTGTTCCCTGAGTTATGCCTGTACTTCTATTTAGCAAGTCATTCATTTTTAAATGTATTAACATTAATGGTTGAAATTTTAAGTTTATTGGGAGCATAGTCTGTGTCTTACTCAATTCTGTATGCTCCACTAGAATGAAGGAATAAACTAATGCACAATCTGGAATCCTCCTTAACCTCTTTTTTCCTTTTCCATAAAAACTGAAATGAAATTCTGCCAATATTTCATCTCTGATATTTTACAGATATGCCCAGCCCCCTTCACTTTTCAGCTATGTGTTTTATTTAGGCTCTCCTTTTTGGTCTATCCAAGCAAATCTACTTTGTATACATGCCTACTCCTATTTTTAAGCCATTGCAAGAGATACTATCTACCTCCTTTGACAATATGATCCTTCCTTCAAAATACTGCTGAAGATTCTCCTACTACGTGAAGCATTCCAGGGTACTGTCCCCCAGCTTCAGTCACCTCAAGATCTCCTGGTTCATGTAATTTAGGTATCTAATATATGCCCACAAATCATTGTTCTTCATCACTTTTAAGTACCAATTTTTATGTTCCCTTAAGTCTTTCCTACGCTAGAATAATATTCTATGTGGCAAATGAAATATATATATGTACACACACATGCATATATGTACATGCATATATATACATATATATGTATATATATGTATAATAACCTAGTTTGGGTTATTATATGTACCTATATATGTATATATACACATACCTATATGTATATATATACACATACATATGTGTATATATATATAGTATACATATGTATATATGCATGTACGTATATGCATATATATATATTCTAGATTAATAATATATGAGGCTTCACTTCCCCATTCCCAAAATGTGTGCTTCATACTTCTCTGTCCTCTCCAACACTCAACACTCCAGCTCTGGGCCCTCCACCACCACCACTGCCACCCCACATCACCACTGCCACTGCCCCCATTATGGCCTTACCTCATAATTTATTGAGAAAATAAAAGCAACCAGCAAGACTACCTCTTCTTTTCATTACCCAAACTATTGACACTCCAACATCTCTAACCTATTCCTTGCCTATTATCTTGCAACTATGGTTCAAAGTCCCTGCTTCCATTGTAGGCCAGACTCTCCAATTGTATTCTGGACTCCGTCTTTAGGACTTTGTCTCCATAATTTCTTCTTTATCTTGTTCATCAGTGGCCTTCTAGGTAATGTCTAGCACCACACACCACCATGTTCTAGTGTCTCCCATCTTCAGAAAGCTCTTCTTTGGCCCCAGATTCCTCTCATCCACCAGGAAAACTTACTGAAAGTGTTGTCTTTATTGCCTCTGGTAGCCATCTCTACTAGATTCACCTCACAATCTCTAATGAACTCTTCTTAGTCACACTTTAGTAGCCACTGCTGCTGAGATTGCTCTTGATGAGGTCACTAATGACTTTCATATTGCCAAATCCAATGATCATTTCTCAATTTTTATCTTGTTTGACCTCTCAAGGTAATCAACATACTTGGCCACTTTAAAAAACACAACAAAACAAAAACCCAAACTCTTCTTGTAAAACTTTCTCTCTTTTTTTTTTTTTGGCTTCTACAACATCTCATTCTCCTGCTTTTTCTCCAACTCACTGGGTGCTCTTCCATGTCCTGTACTGGTTCTTCCACCTCTGCTTGATCTCCAAATGCTTTTGAGTATAGAGTGTTGTTCTGGGGCCTCTCCTCCACCCTTCTAAGTGTTCTCATCCAGAGGCTCAGCTTTAAATCTTATCTGTAGGCAGACAACTCCCAATTCTTGATCACCAGCCCTCATTTTATTCTTTACTGAGCTCCAGACTCATGCATAGCATTCACAGGCTGATATCTATTTAGTATCTCAAACTTAACACAGCCAAAACAGAAGTCTTAACCTCTCTAATCTTTTCCTTCGTACTATAGGGGAGCATCATCCTCCTGGTAATTCAAGTCACAAATCTAACAGTTACTCTTGACTCATTTTTTCTCTTGCTTTTCATATCCAATCCCATCAGTAAGTGCTGCTCCCTCTACCACCAAAACATACCTTGAGTCTATACAAGTCTCTCTATTCCCACTACCACTACCCTCTTCCAAGTGACTGACTCCTTCACTTAGACAACTGCAAAAGCTTCCTGTGAATCTCCTTGCTCCTGATTTTGGAAACTTAAATTCTCCACAGAGCAGTCAGGATGAGTTTTAAAAACAGATTAGCTCACTCTGTTACTAAAACCCTCACATGGCTTTTCCACTGCACTCACTGTAAACATGCTTAGCTTGCAGAGCATCTCCTACCCACCCACTACCCAAGTCCCGCTCCCATCCACCATGCTGCACTCACACGGGCCTCTCTGCTCCCTGCACTAAGTATATTCTTGCCTTAGGGACTCTTCATTTTGCCTCCTCTATCTAACATGCTACATCCTCAGACTCTGCATGGCTTACTCCTCTTATCATTCAAGTCTCATTTCAATTGTCACCTCCATAAAGAGATCTTCCTTCATCACCAAATCTAAATTAACACTTCCCCTCCCCTACACAGGCACTGTTACATCACTCTGTTTTACTCTCTTCCTCATACTTATGTTCATTTCTCAGATGTTTTCTGCCCTATTTCTTCGCTCTTCCAAGAAGACAGCCACCTTATCTATATTGCCCATCACAGTATCTCTAGTGCCTAGAAGACATGGGGCATGTACTAGATGCCCATGAATGCACATAAAAGATGCTCTATGAAAAATGCCTCTTGTAATTTAAAACTAAGAAAAATCTTTATATACTGAATAATTGGTATATTTTCTTCCAATAAAAAGGACTGTATAATCCACTATGTTTTTCTTTTTATATTGACATGTAGGAAGCCCACTGATAAATTTAATTTCAATATCAGCTACTATATTAGTCTTGAGTCAAAAATTTCTTTTGGGACTTTGAATTTCTATTTTCATTTTAATAATTCTAATGCATCCAGATGTTTTAAGTCATTTCACTTAAGATCCTTTCTAGAAAGAGGCAGCATATAAGTATATAAGTAAATAGAAATGAAAGCTTGAATGTTCTATAGTTGTCCTTTTTTTCTTTATACACAGAAGAGTATACTAAACAAATTGGTAGGTGTTACAATACTGAAAATAACTGTTATTATAGAAGGTGGAAAATCTGTCTGAAATTTAGTAAAATCATTTATTTTTACCTGAAGCATTGGAGGGGTGGTAAGTTCACTATCATGAAAAGATTCAAGGAAAGAATGAAGAGCCATTTATTAGGGATGTTGAAGAAGGGGTTCATTCATATAAAGGAGTTGGATTAAGTGACCTCAAAGTCCTTTCCAACCCTGAGATTCACTGACTCTGTGATTCAACTCTTGATGCCAAATCACAAAAGAAAAAGTTCAGCTTTAGGCCTTAGGGATAGCACATAATGCACTATGTGGACACACACCACACATTCTTATAAATTCTAAAGTGTTGTTATCAAGTAGACATCTCAAATCATTGTGACAACATTATGCTGTCTTCTAAATGTATGCCATTCTCATATTTGCTTCTTGTTGAATTAATCGGTATGCTTTTTCTAATTGTAGAGGAGACAAATATATGAAGGTGGGGCTCATTATCATAGAAAATTATGATTGAAAATCTATAGAAAAAAAGAACACAAAATTAAAAAAAAAAAAAACGTAGGTCCTGTGTTGTAAAAATGCCTGAAAGAGGTTACAAACCATTTTGATTTGTAAAACAGTTTGGAATAAAAAACCTATGTCCATAGCACTTCCTTTGAAAACTTTTTTATAAAGTCTCAAATGTAGAAGGAAATGAAGAGAAATAAAAGTAAATAATTGCCCCAAATGGCTAATTCTTCAGAATGCAAATGTGAATTGAAGATGTGCTCTAAACCTGGCATTTATATTCTTCATTCGGAATGGAGCAAATGGCCTAATGTGATTAATTATTTATCAGCGTGACTCTTTTCCACAGAAAGATATAGGCTAACACTCATCTTTAATATTTGTGGCCTCTTTTATTCCTCAATATATGAGCTTGTTCTTTTTTCTATTTTTTTTTTTGCACTTTAAAATGTCACTGTCTACAAGTTATTCCTGATAATTATGCAAATAACCTAAAAACGCTGTAGCCACCTTTAAATCAAGAGATTTTTTAAAAAGTATTAATTAACTATGCTTTCTATGTGCCAGGCACTGTGCTATGTGCTAGAAATACAAAGATAAACTAAAGAAAGTTCCTCCCCAACAGAGTTTGAAGTTCAGTAGGAGAGGCAGATAATAAAGGGATTAATGTGATCAGTGAAATTAATAGTTATTAATGAGAGCTCTGGAGAATGGAGAGTGTGTCTAGTACTGACGGGAGTAAGAAGAATATAGAAACAATTCAAAGCAGAGGTGACCCTTGCACTCATACTTGAAGACATTCCAGGAAGAGCCAATAGTACACATCAAAGTATGAGAGCCTGAGAACACTTACCCTTTTATTGTAGTCACACGTCAGTTCTTTCCATTCCTCAAACATTCTAAATTTGTGTCCATCTCAGGGACTTTGCATTTGTTATCTTCTGCCTGAATGCTTTGACCCTAGATCTTTGCATGGCTGGCTTCCTCTTGTCATCAAACTCTTACCTGCCATCTGCCCAAGAGCCCTTAACAACAAACCAGTTCCCCATTCACTCTCAACCATATCATTTGATTGTATTTATGTTACAGTATTTATCACTATTGAAAGTAGCTTTATTCATTTCTTTGCTTATAAAATTGATGTCCTATCTAGAATCTCAGGCCTATGAGAAGCCAGAAGCTTGTCTGTTTTGTTCATCAGTGTGTCTTCTGGGCTGAGAAGAGTCTCTGGTATATAATGCATATTTGCTGAATGCGTAAATAAACTATCATCTTGGCCTCAAAATTAAGGATGGACTCAATCCTGGAAAAGACAGAATTCTGGCAGGACAGAGTTGGTTAGAAGGAAAGCAAGACAGCATTTAAAAGACGATTTCAGTAACTCAGCTAAGAGATTATTAAAGCCTCGACTCAGGCAGTTGTCCTGGGAAAGCAGAGTTCTAAGAGGTAAAAAGAAGACAAAAATCTGCAAGGTTTTAGGACTATTGTATATTCAGGGTAGAAGCAAGAATCTAGCACTATTGTGTTTAACAACTAGTTTGATTGTAGTTACATTCACCAAGGGAGGAAACACCATGGGAAGGAGCAGGAAGGGTATAAAGGGCAAAGGAGTTCATGAGTTTAGGCTTTAAAATGTTGAGTTTAGGATGCCCATGGCACATCCAGGTAGAACTATCAAGTAGAAAGTCAGAAATATAAATATACTTCTGAGGCTTTTTGAAATACTGATATATTTCTTTTAACTAAAACACCTATACAAAGGGGACATCTTGAAAGAACATTAAAGTCTAATGGAAAATTCTCTCTTCTGAAAAATATCCTCTGATCACCCCTGGAGTGAATTGCAGGCACTCTTCCTTGGTGCTCCAAGAGTAGTCTGTGGACTTATAATACCGTGTTGTAGTTAGTTGCTTGCTTGGCTGACTCTTCAGTTAAGCCATGAGCTCCACTACGTACGGCTGTACATTGCAGACCTGTGAGTAACAGTTTTGATCATGTCACACCACTCCCCCAATACTAATTTCTCCAATGAGTTCCCACTGCCTAAGAATCAGCTCCAAATGCTTTAGCATGGTATTCAAAGCCCTACATAATTTTGTCCTAACATATCTGCCTAAACAATCTCACTCTGTGTTCTCTAAACGCTTGAATAAAGTCTCTGCTGAGCCAAACCAGTTATGTACATTTCTGCAGGGTCTGAATATTGATTTTGTTATACCCTAGAATTACTCCAACTCAGGGATGATGACTGGCACTAACAAAGCTCACAAGAGACTGATGTCTAAAATCAGAATGCCAATGAAATAATTTACATTGAGAAATTTAATTGCTGAGCCGAACTGATGTTCATGTTGCCCTGACCAGTTCATTCCTCCCAGTAGGCAAACTACATGAAAAACCTAATTATCAAAAGGTTGCTTGATGAGTGTGGAGTCAGAACAAGGGGAATTACATGAATAGAATGTCTGATGGCATCCAGCTCTGCTAGCCTGTGGTCAAGAGAGCAGGATCCTTACATAGGATCCTCGCATCAATTTGACTTGGTGCCCTAATCTGGAGAGTTCTTGGATGGACAGAGTTGTTTGATCATCATTTGTACTTCTCTTTAGATATGTTAATAGATTGAATAAATCTATCATCAAGCCTTGCTGGACTAGAAGCCTTACAGGTCTCATTATGGTGACTATCTACATCTCTGCTTTAATTATGTGTTAATTTCTAGTTTAACCCTTAGAAAGCAGTGCTATTTTCCAAACTCCTAAGTTTGGAAAGTGCCTCCCATAAATTAGTAGTCTTCCTTGCTCTGTGGCCGTGCCCAGGAATCAGCGCCTCTGACCCCAGCCTCAGAGTGTCCTTCCTTCCCTGAAATCCTGCAGCAGCCTTTGCTGTGGACCACACATTTGGTGCACAGCCCATGCTACTTGTGCTTGCTCTTTAGCTTTTCATATGCTTGTGGGGTCTTGTCATCTGGTGTGTAATTTCCCTTGGAGGACAGAGGTGTGCATTCAATATTTGTGTGAGTAATTAATGATGAGGTCTAGATTTTCATTTTTTCTTAGTATACCACTGGTTATAGCACCTATTCCTTGGACGGAGTTCTGTTTGTAAAATGTATGGTTATTATTATTATTATTTTTGAGACAGAGTCTTTCTCTGTCGCCCAGGCTGGAGTGCAGTGGCATGATCTCAACTCACTGCAACCTCTGCCTCCTGGGTTCAAGTGATTCTCTTGCCTCAGCCTCCTGAATGTGAGATTAAAGGTACGCACCACCACACTTGGCTACTTTTGATATTTTTATTGGGTACGGGGTTTCACCATGTTAGACAGGCTGGTTTCAAACTCCTGGCCTCAACTGATCTGCCGGCCTCAGCCTCCCAAAGTTCTGGGATTACAGGCATGATCCACCATGCCCGGCCAGAATATGATTATTTCTTTCATAGCTATGCTTGAAAATGTCAGCATTATTTAAAATTGCATCCATTTTTCAGGATAGTTTTCCTATTTAAAACAAAAGGAAACAAACTCCATCTCTAAAACAAGAGATGATAATATGTGGCCTTTATTACAGGATGCCAACTGTAGCAATTTGGACTTTATTTTCCTAGACTTGGATCACAGGTCAAACAAATGGTCATAACATTTTAATGACTTTGCCCTAATATAAAAAGAGAGAGATAAACAGAATAGGCTGAACTTTTTGTATGAGGACCTGTAAATCTTTGACCTCCCTTGACACAGCAGACTTGGATCCACATCATATGCAGTGTCATGCCCCCTGTAGACACATTATAAAAACTAATTGACTTGAAAAATAGTATGAGGTGTATTCCATGAGACCTAGTAATGGAAATAGCACAGAGAACTCTGCTACTACTTTCGTGTTAGCAGAGTATCTTATTTAGGAATATGAACCCAATACCACACCATTGGCATCTGAAAATGGTAAAGGGTTCAGATAGCATCTTAGCAAGAACTTTAAATAAAGACTTAGAAGTCCTGAAGTTTAAACCCATAAGTGAAGCTTCACTTACATATGCTGACTGTTTTGTCTCAAGTGTAATAATGCTATGGCCGTTACTCAGCCTCCTTTGAAGTTCATCCTTGTATTTATCCCTGGATTCTATGTCACACTGCTTCCTTCCCATTCTTGTTTTCTTTCCTTCACTCCTTAAATAAATGTGTATAGTACCCTTTACTCTAGCAGAAGAATTATGCTAGTTGGTAATAATACAAAGATGAGATGTTCTTATCCACAAAAATAAGTGGGCTTATCAGTAGGCTTCCTACAAGGCACTACAGGAAGAGAAACAGCGGATTACCTGGTTCTTACCTAACAGAAGAAAGCATACGAATTCTCCATTAAATAAAATTTAGTTAGGTCTACATTATGAGATGAATTTCTCATGTAGCATCTTATCAGAGAGCTTTCATTTCTTAGTTTTCTATGTGTATTCATTTCCAATGTCTAATGCCAAGGATAATGCTGAATATCTTTTTCACTAATCAATCATTTTTTGATTCTGTTGACTATCAGGGAGAAATCTTGGGGCCTGAAGATCTATTTTGTGAAAAGGGCCTGGGGAAACACCTTAAACTATCAAAATCATCTTCTCTTGGTTATTGGACAATAGCTCTCATACACCCAGTTCTTGGTAGATGGGAACAAATGAGACACTGAGTTCACCTCTCCTATGCATGACCATCATCCCTTCATCTTTTCTCAAAACAAATACAGTTGGGTGGTGACTAGGCACAAAATGCTGCCCTTGTGAACTGAGAGAAGAAAGCAGAACATAGTGGACTGACAAGCAGAGAATGCTGTAAGAGTCTGTCTGAATATCCAATAACATTTGGAATTTTTCAGGAGAGCTGCATGATGTAAGCACAAGGTATTATTAAAGCCAGTCCTGCTGCTAAAGGCAATGTGGAGAATTGGGGGCTTCTTACTTGCTCCTTAAACACCCTGATTATTTTCCCAGTAAGGACAGTATAGAACCCTGCTGCCTGAAAAAGTTACAAATAGGCCAACTATGTCTTCCTGTATTTATGCCTCCCTGGTTTTACAATGCTTTCCTCTGTTCTTGGATTGAAGGTGGAGGAAGGTCTGCCCACAGAATGACCAGCTCACCTTGAAGGTCTTTGTGGTGCCGGATCACCTTTGAAGGTCTTTGTGGTGCCGGAGGCATCACAAAAGGCCCCAGGTAAAAATAAATTACTTTCCTCACAGTGATTATCACAGTCATTTAGACTTTACCTGAACTGCACGGTTCCATCATTAAATTCTACATAATGGAAGACAGGAGATCTCACCTCTTTTACTACACCTAAAACCAGCCAGGCATAATTCTGCTTTCTCATCTATGGCCTAGAAAGGCACACCTGTAATCTGTATTTCCTCTTTCTAAATGTGTCAGCCTATTTATTATAATTATTATTACTGTTGAATCTGATTTATACCTAAAGTTCCCTTGAAGCCAACAGGCTACATTCAATGCTTACAAATAAGTTATTGTAAAATGGATGTAATGATAGTAAAAGTAGCCACCACACTGAATGAGGCTGTTTGTATACTAGACAACAAAATGTATTCATGGTGTTACCATGGAGAGAATGGAGAGATTTTGGACTCGTTTTAAAGAAGGTGCCTTTATTCTAAGTATGCCTTTAAATGAGTAACCTGAAACAAATGACTTGTTTTTTTTACAAAATTAGAACAAACTGAATATACATCTCTTTAAAGCTGGGCTATTACAGGGACATAACAGCAAATGCTAAAGTACATACTGATGGTTGGCACGTGCAAATGAGCATGCTGATCGCTAGTTCACATTACGGTTCATTATGACATACAACTGCCAGAAATCAAAGTTAAGCAAAAAACAGCCACCAACTGCATAGTCTTCCCTCCATATGTAGACATTTTACCTCACAATCCCCTTTGTGATTAGCAAAAAGCTTGCAAATAGAGGCTAAAATAAATAATAAGAGGACTATGAATTACTGGCTAATTTTAAAATGGCACAGAACCTTGGAGAGGGCAGGAAGCACCAGCTGAGATGAGTACATATTTCCCTAGAGCATTTTAAACTATCTTAAAGTGCACACGATGCACTGGTGAATGACTGCCTCTGAGAAAGCACTCTGATCTTGAAAGCTGAGCGGCACAAATACTTGGCTTGGAAGAAGTTGGCATGGCAACTCTGCATTTGCATTGGTGAGTCCCAGAGTAAACAGGTGCATAAAACAACTACTTGAATGAGTTTGCTTCTCTACAAAGTGGTTAAATCAAATAAAGCATTTTTTTCGCTTCTCTTTTTGAAAAGTACAAACACTTAGTTTAATAATGTAAGGCAGTTCATTTGCTAATGGGAGAAGATATTCATGACTCATGGAAAGATTTATTCTCTGTACTTTCCCTGTGTAAATAAGGTGACATTTAGGCAGAAATAAATCATTTTCCCCTCACAGTAGACACAATTCTCCATTGACTGGAAAACAGTACCTCTCCCATCCCCCAAAGCTTTCTGTGTATGTTTGAAAAAGCATATTCCCCAAAAAATAATTGCTTACCTGTTGGCAACAGGCCCTTTGAAATCTGGGTCATATGTCCTTGGATCACCTGCATTTAAAACAAAGACATTTTAAGCATATAAGCCAGCAAATAAATTAATATAAAATATTAATGAAGAAATATCTACATATTGGTTAGTCCACTGCTCAGCGCAGTGATGAATTCATACTTTGGTTTGATGAAACATAAGTATGTCTTGGTTACAGTTGTCAATTCTTTCTCCTGTCTCCAGCTTCGAAGGAGGACTGGGAAGAGTGGTTAAGGAACATATTCCATATACCTGGTGAATGTATCCTCCCACCATACTGAGTACCAACATTAAAGATTGTATCCAGGGTAGCAAAACTTGAAGGCTTTATGGTCTGCAAAGCAATTTTACCATCTTCCACCACCAAGTGTTGCTGAGGACTTGTGAGGTGCACGGTTCAATATGAGATGCCTCTTTATCCCAGCTCTCCCATTCCTCTCAGTAGATTAGAGTTTCCTTCGAGAAGTTCAAATACTAGTTACTGTTGGTCTCTATCATGTTGGCTGCATGGTACATAAAAATTAATGTTCTATTATAAAAACATTTTTATTGCAGTTTTTTCAATCTACTGGCAGACTTCATGCCATCTGGGAAGGTGCCCTTGTCACTTTACTGCATTATGATTGTGATACATTACCCTTTTCTTTAAACAGTGAAAGTACACATGGAATGGCTTTTTTCTCCCTACATGTACTGTGTGGGCAGACCCAGTAACAAGTTATGTAAAGTCATTCCTGGCCAAGGGTGTGCATTTTGCAATCCCCGACTTCTTGACTCTTCCCCTACAACCTAAGCACTCCCACCTGTTCCTCTAGGGATTTGTCCCTATAAAAAGGTCTGGGCCTGAATAAAAGATAAAATTTTCCTGTTTGAGACAGTTGATATGTACTTCAGTGCCAAGTTCTCTAGCACACTGTCTGCTTCTCTTTTTTGGACAGCTTATCTGAATCTGCCTCACTGCAACAGATAATATTAAAAGTGTTTAAGTCTAGTTTATCTGAGAACTGACCATCCCTCTGTCCCCCAATCCACAGGAGTAGGTCTTTAGTAGTGATGTTTCTTCTTTGTGCCTGTTTTCTGGCCATGGCCAACTGGATCCGGTTCAGATATTGGATCCAAGCTGGCCAGTCAGATTCTCAATCCCAGGAATTTAGAATTAGAATGGACAATGAGTTATTCTCAGTAGAAGACTGGAACTGCGAAATATAAACCTCAAAAACAAGAGAAGCAGAGAAGCAGAGAAATCTGGCTTTCAGAAAGAAGTTATTGAAGTAAGTGTTCAAAGAGAAACAGAGATGATGGTCCTAATGGCATTTATCTTGTGGTCTAGTTCCTACCTGAAGCCCAGCGCTGAGTTTCATGAGATACCTGATAGTCTTAAACTGCGTTCTCCTTTCTCACTTTTAACTAGTTCAAATTGGTTATATGTAACAAAAGAGCCAAAGAGTCCTATTAATAATTCGCTCTCTCTTGGCTTACATTTTAACTATTCATTTTAACAACATTTTTTGGATCCTTGCCATGAACACTGGTGTGAGGATATGAAGAGGAATTTTTCAGACTAAGTCTGCTTCTGTGAATCTCATACTTGAATAAGAAATATAAGCTCGAGAGGGCCAGGCATGGGTGGCTCACACCTATAATCCTAGCACTTTGAAAAGCCAAGGCTGGTGGACTGCTTGAGGCCAGGAGTCCAGAGCAGCCTGGGTAACATGGCAAAACCTCAAATTAGCTGGGCGTGATGCTGCACACCTGTAGTCCTAGCTATTCCAAAGGCTGAGGCATGAGAATCCCTTGAACCCAGGAGGCGGACTTTGCAGTGAGCTGAGATTGTGCCACTGTACTCCAGATTGGGTGAGAGAGCAAGACAGATGACAGAAAGAAAGAAAGAGGGGGGGAGGAGCCAAGATGGCCTAATAGGAACAGCGCCGGTCTACAGCTCCCAGCGTGAGCGACGCAGAAGACAGGTGATTTCTGCATTTCCATCTGAGGTACCATGTTCATCTCACTAGGGAGTGCCAGACAGTGGGCGCAGGTCAGTGGGTGAGTGCACCCTGCGCCAGCCGAAGCAGGGGCGAGGCATTGCCTCACTCGGGAAGCGCAAGGGGTCAGGGAGTTCCCTTTCCAGGGGTGACAGACGGCACCTGGAAAATCGGGCCACTCCCACCCGAATACTGTGCTTTTCCGACGGGCTTAGGAAACGGTGCCCCAGGAGAGCATAGCCCGCACCTGGCTCAGAGGGTCCTACGCCCACGGAGTCTCGCTGATTGCTAGCACAGCAGTCTGAGATCAAACAGCAAGTCCGCAGCGAGGCTGGGGGAGGGGCGCCTGCCATTGCCCAGGCTCGCTTAGGTGAACAAAGCAGCCTGGAAGCTTGAACTGGGTGGAGCCCACCACAGCTCAAGGAGGCCTGCCTGCCTCTGTAGGCTCCACCTCTGGGGGCAGGGCACAGACAAACCAAAAGACAGCAGTAACCTCTGCAGACTTAAATGTCCCTGTCTGACAGCTTTGAGGAGAGCAGTGGTTCTCCCAGCACGCAGCTGGAGATCTGAGAAAGGGCTGACTGCCTCCTCAAGTGGGTCCCTGACCCCTGACCCCAGAGCAGCTTAACTGGGAGGCACCCCCCAGCAGGGGCAGACTGATACCTCACACAGCTGGCCAGGTACTCCAACAGACCTGCAGCTGAAGGTCCTGTCTGTTAGAAGGAAAACTAACAGAAAGGACATCCACACCAAAAACCCATCTGTACATCACCATCATCAAAGACCAAAAGTAGATAAAACCACAAAGATGGGGAAAAAACAGAGCAGAAAAACTGGAAACTCTAAAAAGCAGAGTACCTCTCCTCCTCCAAAGGAACGCAGTTCCTCACCAGCAACGGAACAAAGCTGGATGGAGAATGACTTTGACGAGCTGAGAGAAGAAGGCTTCAGACGATCAAATTACTCCGAGCTACGGGAGGATATTCAAACCAAAGGCAAAGAAGTTGAAAACTTTGAAAAAAATTTAGAAGAATGTATAACTAGAATAACCAATACAGAGAAGTGCTTAAAGGAGCTGATGGAGCTGAAAACCAAGGCTCGAGAACTACGTGAAGAATGCAGAAGCCTCAGGAGCCGATGCGATCAAATGGAAGAAAGGGTGTCAGCCCTGGAAGATGAAATGAATGAAATGAAGCAAGAAGGGAAGCTTAGAGAAAAAAGAATAAAAAGAAACGAGCAAAGCCTCCAGGAAATGTGGGACTATGGGAAAAGACCAAATCTACGTCTGATTGGTGTACCTGAAAGTGACGGGGATAATGGAAACAAGTGGGAAAACACTATGCAGGATATTATCCAGGAGAACTTCCCCAATCTAGCAAGGCAGGCCAACATTCAGGTTCAGGAAATACAGAGAACGCCACAAAGACACTCCTCGAGAAGAGCAACTCCAAGACACATAATTGTCAGATTCACCAAAGTTGAAATGAAGGAAAAAATGTTAAGGGCAGCCAGAGAGAAAGGTCGGGTTACCCTCAAAGGGAAGCCCATCAGACTAACAGCGGATCTCTCGGCAGAAACCCTACAAGCCAGAAGAGAGTGGGGGCCAATATTCAACATTCTAAAGAAAAGAATTTTCAACCCAGAATTTCATATCCAGCCAAACTAAGCTTCATAAGTGAAGGAGAAATAAAATACTTTACAGACAAGCAAATGCTGAGAGATTTTGTCACCACCAGGCCTGCCCTAAAAGAGCTCCTGAAGGAAGCGCTAAACATGGAAAGGCACAACCGGTACCAGCCACTGCAAAATCATACCAAAATGTAAAGACCATCGAGACTAGGAAGAGACTGCATCAACTAACGAGCAAAATAACCAGCTAACATCATAATGACAGGATCAAATTCACATATAACAGTATTAACTTTAAATGTAAATGGACTAAATGCTCCAATTAAAAGACACAGACTGGCAAATTGGATAAAGAGTCATGACCCATCACTGTGCTGTATTCAGGAAACCCATCTCACCTGCAGAGACACACATAGGCTCAAAATAAAAGGATGGAGGAAGATCTACCAAGCAAATGGAAAACAAAAAAAGGCAGGGGTTGCAATCCTAGTCTCTGATAAAACAGACTTTAAACCAACAAAGATCAAAAGAGACAAAGAAGGCCATTACATAATGGTAAAGGGATTAATTCAACAAGAAGAGCTAACTATCCTAAATATATATGCACCCAATACAGGAGCACCCAGATTCATAAAGCAAGTCCTTAGTGACCTACACAGAGACTTAGACTCCCACACATTAATAATGGGAGACTTTAACACCCCACTGTCAACATTAGACAGATCAACAAGACAGAAAGTCAACAAGGATACCCAGGAATTGAACTCAGCTCTGCACCAAGCAGACCTAATAGACATCTACAGAACTCTCCATCCCAAATCAACAGAATATACATTTTTTTCAGCACCACACCACACCTATTCCAAAATTGACCACATACTTGGAAGTAAAGCTCTCCTCAATAAATGTAAAAGAACAGAAATTATAACAAACTATCTCTCAGATCACAGTGCATTGAAGCTAGAACTCAGGATTAAGAATCTCACTCAAAACCGCTCAACTACATGGAAACTGAACAACCTGCTCCTGAATGACTACTGCGTACGTAACGAAATGAAGGCTGAAATAAAGATGTTCTTTGAAACCAGCAAGAACCAAGACACAACATACTAGAATCTCTGGGATGCATTCAAAGCAGTGTGTAGAGGGAAATTTATAGCACTAAATGCCCACAAGAGAAAGCAGGAAAGATCCAAAATTGACACCCTAACATCACAATTAAAAGAACTAGAAAAGCAAGAGAAAACACATTCAAAAGCTAGCAGAAGGCAAGAAATAACTAAAATCAGAGCAAAACTGAAGGAAATAGAGACACAAAAAACCCTTCAAAAAATTAATGAATCCAGGAGCTGGTTTTTTGAAAGGATCAACAAAATTGATAGACTGCTAGCAAGACTAATAAAGAAAAAAAGAAGAATCAAATAGATGCAATAAAAAATGATAAAGGGGATATCACCATCAATCCCACAGAAATACAAACTACCATCAGAGAATATTACAAACACCTCTATGCAAATAAACTAGAAAATCTAGAAGAAATGGATAAATTCCTCAACACATACACCCCCCCAAGACTAAACCAGGAAGAAGTTGAATCTCTGAATAGACCAATAACAGGAGCTGAAATTGTGGCAATAATCAATAGCTTACCAACCTAAAAGAGTCCAGGACCAGATGGGTTCACAGCCGAATTCTACCAGAGGTACAAGGAGGAGCTGGTACCATTCCTTCTGAAACTATTCCAATCAATAGCAAATGAGGGAATCCTCCCTAACTCATTTTATGAGGCCAGCATCATCCTGATACCAAAGCCTGGCAGAGACACAACCAAAAAAGAGAATTTTAGACCAGTATCCTTGATGAACATTGATGCAAAAATCCTCAATAAAATACTGGCAAACAGAATCCAGCAGCACATCAAAAAGCTTATCCACCATGATCAAGTGGGCTTCATCCCTGGGATGCAAGGCTGGTTCAATATACGCAAATCAATAAATGTAATCCAGTTTATAAACAGAACCAAAGACAAAAGCCACATGATTATCTCAATAGATGCAGAAAAGGCCTTTGACAAAATTCAACAACACTTCATGCTAAAAACTCTCAATAAATTAGGTATTGATGGGATGTATCTCAAAATAATAAAAGCTATCTATGACAGACCCACAGCCAATATCATACTGAATGGGCAAAAACTGGAAGCATTCCCTTTGAAAACTGGCACAAGACAGGGATGCCCTCTCTCACCACTCCTATTCAACATAGTGTTGGAAGTTCTGGCCAGGGCAATTAGGCAGGAGAAGGAAATCAAGGGTATTCAATTAGGAAAAGAGGAAGTCAAATTGTCCCTGTTTGCAGATGACATGATTGTATATCTAGAAAAGCCCACTGTCTCAGCCCAAAATCTCCTTAAGCTGATAAGCAACTTCAGCAAAGTCTCAGGATACAAAATCAATGTACAAAAATCACAAGCATTCTTATACACCAATAACACACAAACAGAGAGCCAAATCATGAGTGAACTCCCATTCACAATTGCTTCAAAGAGAATAAAATACTTAGGAATCCAACTTACAAGGGATGTGAAGGACCTCTTCAAGGAGAACTACAAACCACTGCTCAAGGAAATAAAAGAGGATACAAACAAATGGAAGAACATTCCATGCTCATGGGTAGGAAGAATCAATATCGTGAAAATGGCTATCCTTCCCAAGGTAATTTACAGATTCAATGCCATCCCCATCAAGCTACCAATGACTTTCTTCACAGAATTGGAAAAAACTACTTTAAAGTTCATATGGAAACAAAAAAGAGCCCGCATCGCCAAGTCAATCCTAAGCCAAAAGAACAAAGCTGGAGGCATCACACTACCTGACTTCAAACTATACTACAAGGCTACAGTAACCAAAACAGCATGGTACTGGTACCAAAACAGAGATATAGATCAATGGAACAGAACAGAGCCCTCAGAAATAACGCCGCATATCTACAACTATCTGATCTTTGACAAACCTGACAAAAACAAGAAATGGGGAAAGGATTCCCTATTTAATAAATGGTGCTGGGAAAACTGGCTAGCCATATGGAGAAAGCTGAAACTGGATCCCTTCCTTACACCTTATACAAAAATCAATTCAAGATGGATTAAAGACTTAAATGTTAGACCTAAAACCATAAAAACCCTAGAAGAAAACCTAGGCATTACCATTCAGGACATAGGCATCGGCAAGGACTTCATGTCTAAAACACCAAAAGCAATGGCAACAAAAGCCAAAATTGACAAATGGGATCTAATTAAACTAAAGAGCTTCTGCACAGCAAAGGAAACTACCATCAGAGTGAACAGGCAACCTACAAAATGGGAGAAAATTTTTGCAACCTACTCATCTGACAAAGGGCTAATATCCAGAATCTACAATGAACTCCAACAAATTTACAAGAAAAAAACAAACAACCCCATCAAAAAGTGGGCGAAGGACATGCACAGACACTTCTCAAAAGAAGACATTTATGCAGCCAAAAAACACATGAAAAAATGCTCATCATCACTGGCCATCAGAGAAATGCAAATCAAAAGCACAATGAGATACCATCTCACACCAGTTAGAATGGCAATCATTAAAAAGTCAGGAAACAACAGGTGCTGGAGAAGATGTGGAGAAATAGGAACACTTTTACACTGTTGGTGGGACTGTAAACTAGTTCAACCCTTGTGGAAGTCAGTGTGGCGATTCCTCAGGGATCTAGAACTAGAAATTCCATTTGACCCAGCCATCCCATTACTGGGTATATACCCAAAGGACTATAAATCATGCTGCTATAAAGACACCTGCACACGTATGTTTATTGCGGTATTATTCACAATAGCAAAGACTTGGAACCAACCCAAATGTCCAACAGTGATAGACTGGATTAAGAAAATGTGGCACATGTACACCATGGAATACTATGCAGCCATAAAAAATGATGAGTTCATGTCCTTTGTAGGGACATGGATGAAATTGGAAATCATCATTCTCAGTAAACTATCGCAAGAAGAAAAAACCAAACAGCGCATATTCTCACTCATAGGTGGGAATTGAACAATGAGAACACATGGACACAGGAAGGGGAACATCACACTTCGGAGATTGTTGTGGGGTGGGGAGAGGGGGGAGGGATAGCATTGGGAGATATACCTAATGCTAGATGACGAGTTAGTGGGTGCAGTGCACCAGCATGGCACATGTATACATATGTAACTTACCTGCACATTGCGCACATGTACCATAAAACCTAAAGTATAATAATAATAATAATAATAAATATATATATATTAAAAAAAGAAAGAGAGAAAGAAAAGAAAGAGAAAGGAAAGAAAGGAAGAGAAAAGAAAGAAAAAGAAGGAAGGAATGAGAGAGAAAGAGGAAGGAAGGAAGGAAGGAAGAAGGAAGGAAGGAAGGAAAAAAGGAAGAAAGAAAAGAAACATAAGCTGGAAACATCATTTCAACACTGTGCGGTAAGAGCTGTGACAGAGAATGCTGTGGGGCACAGGGCGGGTTATGAATGAATAGGCTTCACAAGCTCCTAACACTCAGCTCTGGCTTCATTTTCTGCTCATGCTCTGACCCTGTGCTCTTTGACTTGAATCTTTCACTCTGATTTTGAACAGTAATATTTGCATCATTCCTGGTTCTAGATTTCAGTTCCCAAATCTGTCTGAATAGCTGAAATAGCTCAAAAACTTTTAGGGGTACAAGATTCCAACAATCCCCCATATCAAATGTTCTAATTCCATAGATCTGAGGAATGGGCCTGAGAATCTGTATTTTTAAATGACCCACTAACTAACTCTGATGCACAGGCAGATTTGGGAACCATTAAGCTCTTTGATTTTAGTCTCAATTTAATAACTACATCCTAGTTTACACACTGTCATTATGTCTAGTTCTACTTAACAGACCAACCTAATGGAGAAAATGAGGAGAAAAGCAGGTCATCATGATGTGTATGAGTTTTGGGAGACACTACCATTAGATGTGAGGAGCCAGTGAAAGAGTTTTAGGAAGAGACACAGACATTCAAGAAAGCCAAATAATTTCAAGAAAAAGGAAAGATCATAAATTCTATAAAATTTATTCTTATTTGTACCAGGGACTACCTTAAGTTCTTTACATGTAGGTCTGCCATCTTGCACAATTCCACATACAATGCAATGTGAATTGTACTTCTCTGAGCAGTGCAATGCAATAGCCCTAGTGTATTTATTGTGTCATTTAATGTTTCTAAAAATTCATGCCATTTCAATGTAATAAAATATGCCATTATTATTATTCTATTTTACAAATGAGGAAGTTGGGATACAGCAAGGTGAGATAATTTTCCCTAGCTCACTCAGCTAACAAGAGGCGGAGGTGGCATTGGAAGGCAGACTGTCCAACTCCAAAGCCTGTGTTGAACCATTTAGCAGTAAGTTGCTCATTGGTCATTTTAAAGTAATTCCACAGATGATTAAGAAGACAGGTTTAAAGGGGTTAACAACTTCTATTGATTTTGTAATTATTTGCTGTTTACATTAAAGGTAGGCAAAACCAGCTTTAAAGTATTTAGGCTGGCTTCCAATCTTCCTGTGATTTGTACCTCACCAAGTGAGAAAGTGGATTGCAGTGTAAATGAAATGCCATTGTCGAATCTGCCTGAAAAGCTGACACTTTCTGATTGTAAATCCTGGCTGCTTTATATTTCAGTTGAAAATACACCAAAACCACAGTCAGATGATAAGATTGAGCTGATTCTCTATAGTAATGACAGCTGGAAAGTGATTACTTCACCCTGCCCCCATGTGCTGGCAGAATTTGTATTGTCATGCAAATTTTTTATATCCTGCAAATCAACAGAGGGCAGTGCTTTTATAGGGGCCCTCACGTACTGTAATTGCATCTCTGGAATAAATAGACTGAGGGGCCAGCTAAATGAAAAGAGCCACAGTGGTTCGCTGTCATGTGGCTTAGCTCCTTGAATGCAATTCATATTTCTCATTTAAAGACAAAAACCCTAAAATTATATAATATTTTATAAGCTTCTTAAGTCATTTGACTTTCTGATCACCAAATTTATTGTCTTACAACAGTAAATTTAGAATCATTGAAAAACATTTATAAAAGACAGCTACACATTTGTTGTTGTGGTTAACAGTTGGTATTGCAGCCATACAATGCAATTTCCAAACCAGAAATAATTCATGAAGATTAAGGAAAATAGTTCAGGTAATTAATTCAATTCATAGGTGCAGATTTCACATGGCTCCATTGAAAGCAAATGGCAAGATAAAGCAGCCAGTCATGCTTAGAAAGACTCTTTTCTTTAAAAGTAATCTGTTTCTCAAAGAAAATGACAATATAACTACCATTGATAAGCTATAAAAAGTAAAAATCCAAAACATTTGATTTTATTCCTGCAGGAATATTCTCCTTCTGAGAACCTAATATTAATTCAGAGAGCAAAAAAGGAACTCAGGTGGGATGAATACATGTTCTAGAACTTAAAAGAGACCTACTGTGAGTAAGCAGGTCAGATAACTTTCCAGTGAACATGGAAAAATGGAGCAGTACAAAATTAAGACTTTAATATGCAACAATAGCCAGCAGAGAATTGTGAATAATTAAGTACATGTTTTATTTTATTTTTAAAACATGCTTTATAGTATGTCTGTAAAAGAGGGCCTGTCATTTTATTCAAAGAAAGCGTTCTGTTTTCCTCTAAGTCTCACCAAATAATAAGGAATCATGTTCTTAGCCATTTCTTACAGGATGATGTTCCCACTTCTTAGCCCAACACACATGGCTTTTTACGATATGGCTCATCTCACCAGTCTTATTTCTTATAATGTCCCTCTTTTAACTTGGTCTTATGCAATTCTGTACTATGTATGGTTCCCCCCTTTTCATATTCTGTTCCCTCTGAGTAATGTGACTTTCTCCTCCTTATTCCCTTGGTGATGGCTAAAGGAGGCCTACACTTCCCCTCACAAACTTCCTACTGATTCTCAAGAAGGACAAGAACAAAGACATTCTACTGGCCACTGTGCCAAAGTGGGCCAAAGTGAATTCCACCCACTTTGACAGGAGAAGAATCCTGAGAACTTTCAAAGAATTCCATTCCAAAGCAGCTAATTCCATTAATCTCTGAGAAACAGTACTTCCATTTGCATTGTTGAGCTTACCACACTATAATACAGGTTATCTGTTTACATGTTGTGGTAGACAGAATAATGGTCTCCCAAAGATGTTCACATCCTAATCCCTGGACCCTGTAAATATGTTACCTAATATAAGGAAAGGGATTTTGCAGATGCTAATAAATTAAGGACCATGAAATGGTGAGATTAGCCTGGATTATCTGGGTGAGCCCAATGTGGTCACAAGGGTACTTCTATAGGGAAGAGGGAGGCAGATGAGTCAAAGAAGGAAATGTGACAACAGAAACAAGGTTGGAATGATGTGATGTTAGAAAAACTCAACTGGCTATTTCTGGCTTTAAAGATGTAAGAGAGTCATTAGCCAAGGAATACAGAAGCTTCTAGAACCTGGATAAAGTAAGAAAATGGATCTCCCCTGGACATCCTGCTAATGCCTTGATTTTAGCTCATTGAGATGTATTTTGGACTTCTAACATCTAGAAATATAAGACAATAAATTTGTGTTTTTCTAAGCCACACTTAGAATTGTGTGGTAATTCATTACCACAGCAATAGGAAGCTAATACATATGACTATTTATCCTACTGGATTACTACATAGTTTCTCTAGGGTAGAAATGAGATCTTGGTTATTTCTCTGTTCCTGTTACCTACATTAGTGCCTGTTGTACACATAGGAGGCATTCAATAAATATTTACAAGATAAATTTTAAAAGAATGTCAATGTAATTTTGATATCTTGTATATTTAATTCAGATTAAGAAAATACAACTAAAGGATCAATCTTGGCAGTCACCAGCAAATCACTTTAGATAAATTTCAACTTAGATTAAAGGAAGTTAATAGACTCCTAGAAGTGCACTGATGTGAAAAATTACTCCCTTTATCACCAACACTAATTCAGTAACTGATTGTAATGTCAAGGCAAGTAGAAGCTGACAAAGGAAGTAAGGGAGAAAGTATTCCATATTGGTGAATAAAAACTGGGTCTCAAATTAACTGGTATAAAATGTTATTTCTACCATCTATAAGCAGTATGATCTTGGGAGAATTACTTTTTGCCCCTCTAACCTTCCATTTTTTCATCCATAAAATGATACATAATGGAGGGAAAAAAAGTTGGGAAACAATTTCTACCTTCAGAGGAGACCAACTAACGTGGGAAACAGTAAAATGTAAATTACCCACATAACTAAAGTGATCAGTGTAGAATCAGTACAAACCAACTTGTTGAATTGACACATTGGCTACAAATAATACCAATAATTCTAGAAGGATTTCAGTGACTAAGCTGGGTGTGATGGTTATGGAATAACTTTTAGAAGGAGAGAAATTTTAACCATACTTAGAGGAAATAATATGTCATGTGTGAAAGCTAGACAACAGCACATACTTAGCTGTAACAAAGAGCTATGCCTAGGGGACAAAACATGACAGCAGTTAGAGGAATTAAGCACATTACCAGGAGTTGGAGGAGGACTTACACCACCCCCAAAGTCTTCTAAATAAGCAACATAATTGTTATGCGTTTATATATTTGATGCAGAGGAAATAAGAAAGTTAAGGCAGATGAATCAATGAGGAAATGGCTGTTGTATTTCAGACATAAGATGGTAGATGCCCGGCTGAGACTGTAGCTGTGAGAGAGGATGAGGTAATTCAAGAAGCATTACAGAGGAATACATTTGTTGGGGGTGAAAGAAAGGGCATGGTACCCTGCTTCATCACCTAATGATGACAACGCCTCATGCAGAAAATGATGAGCATTCCAGAAACTCATCTCAGGCAGAAACATGACCCCACATTGGACATGGCACAATTAATGGAAATGCAAATGAGATTCCTTCAGCACTGATTTCAAACCAAACAATACAGTGGTATCATGACCTATGATGGTTGTTCTTCTCCCAGTCTGAGTAACTTCCTAAACATGAGATGATGAATCACCTTATATTCTACCAAGAATGTCAAATCTCCTGTTTTAATAAACATTTTTCAAATCACTAGGATGTTTTTTAAGTAGTTTGTATCATCATTTGAAATAATTTGCTCTATATGAACACAAATCATAAACAATTCAGTTATAACCTTAGAAGTAATAACTAAAAGAAGCACCTCAAAAGAAAAAAATATATAAAGCACTCAGGCTGCCTAACAGACTGATTTTATAGGCAGTGCTGAATGATGGACGTTTAGGGGGCATTTGAAATGCACTTTTGAAAAAATGATTTTTCTTGATTAGTGTGACAAAGCAGTGAATTTGTGCTATAGAACAGCCATGAATTATTGGATAATCATACATCATCTCAGAATAAATAAATTCTGAATCAATATTGATTTAAAAAGAAAGTCTGGAAGCAAACAAGAACATGAATTGAGCTTGAAGGTTATCAGCTTGGGTTTTCTAACATTTCTTTCTAGCTATATTTGTATTTTATTGCTCAACATGAATCACTCAAAAAAAAAAAAAGACCTATGAAATACTCTAATTACATTGAAACGACTCCTTATTTTCCTCTAGTTTCAAAGGTTATGCAATTCATTATCATGCCAGGCCCTTTTCCCCTACCTTCTAAAAAAAATAACAACTTCACAATTAAAGATGGAAAACGAACAGCATACGCATTTGCCCCAAATATAAAATAAGTGACTTCATCTTGCTTTTCTGAGTGTGGAGTTCAGGCAGCAGCACAGTAAATGAATAAAGATTGGGGAAAATGATAATTTTCATCATTAAATAAACATAAAAATTAAGTTCTTCTGTAAGAAGAGGAAAATTGTCTTTAAAGTTATAGCCAAGTAAAAGACTTTCTATTAAACTTAAGAATAAATACTACTAAAGAAAAACAGCAAGAGTTTGTCAGTTTATCACAAGTGCATAAAGCAGTTTGGTAGCTAGTGATAACATCTCTCCTGCTTCCTCATATCACCCACAGGTTATTGATGAGAATAAAATTAAACTGCTTATCAACTCTGACTTTTGCCACAACTCAAGAAGATAGACATTAATAATCACTGGGAAAACATCTCTATTCCTGGGCCTAAAGTGTAGGAAAGAAAACATGTTTTAGTGCACAATTTCTACCCACAATGCATCATGATCTAACAAATAAAAACTACAGGTGGAGTATTCTATTAGAATCTGTATCACATGGATGCTTCTATTTACAGGGTAATTGAGCAAAAATGGTGGTAAACTATGATCTCTCACCAATGGGTCAGGCCAGTCACTTAGAACTATAAACAGAAGAAACAGCAGACAACAGAGATACATACAAACTATTGTATTATCCATTATAAGCTGTTATTGAGAGAGAGAGAAAGAGACAGAGAGAGAGAGAGAAATATCTTCTTTTCCAGGGCTAAGGGAGTGGTGGTGAGTATGTATGTGTGTGTGTGTGTGTTACAGATTAAGACAATCATAAGAAATAGATGCCTAGGGCTGATCTCACCCTCTTTTGGAGTTGTATCTCCCTGGCTAACGTCAAAGATACAATAGCCTGGATTTTACATACTTGTAAATTCTGTGGACCATATGTGAGGCAGAAATGTCCATGAAATTTTTTTCTTACAAAATGGATTTTTCATAAAGAGGCTGAACATATTGTGAACTAATTGTCAAAAGAAAACCTTGGGATTATTTCTCTTATATTCTGCATAGATTTGGAAGAGAGAGTGAAAGACTAGAGAAGGAAAACCTGGCATTTAAGAAAAGGGATTTGCCTCATATTCTTCCATGATGCCAGTAGTACAAAACTGTGAGGATAAATCTGCAAGGAAAAACTATACCTGCTAGCTTCAATACCAAAAGTATTGTAGGCTCCCTTCTCTCTCTCTCTCTCCTCTCTCTCTCTCTCTCTTTCTCTCTCTCTCTGTCAAAGCAACTAAAAATTTGAGACATAAAGCTTAAAGAATATCTTAAAAGCACTATAAAATTGACAAAATAGTGGAAAAATATCAGGCCAAAATACAGGAAAAGGGAGAATCCAGAGAAAGAAAGACACTACTAAAGCCATTATAGCCTCAAAGATATTTATCAACTTAGCAAATTCCATGAGCAAGGGGGCCAGAACACATAACCTAGAGGCTGTTCAAGATGAGGGCTCAAATAGACTGTCCCTCCATACAGTTGGAACTTCAGAGAGCTATCCCTCAGATTAAATCCACCATATCCTTAAGAATGGTGGCACTAAGCAAAAAGATGAGGAAAAGCACCTCATTTGAATTTGCAGTGTATGTGAAGTAATCAAACTCTATTCGATCTGTAGGTGCTCCTAGAAAACTGACAGATTAATAACAACAAAAGACCTCTGTTGGAATGTACTTTTATTCTATGTGTTCTCGTAATAGTTTCCCAAAGAAAATATGCAGCTCACGCAAAAAAAAGCTACACCAGGAAACAAGACACCAAGAAAGAACTAGATCATTAGCAAACAGAAATAGATATATGAAGTCTTCAGATATTTAAATTATTAGTCCTAGGTTATAAAACAACGTTTACTGTTTTTTAGAAATAAAAGACAAACTTGTAGATAAATGTGAAGAACTATAAAAAGTTACCTAGTAGATTTGAAAATGAAGCAAATCGAATTGAGAAAAGAAAGTCACAACAAATGAAATGTAAAACTCACTAGATAAATTTGACATCAGATTAGACACAGCTGAAGAGACAATTAGCAAACTAGAAAGTAAGTCAACATAAGTTATTTAGAATGTAGCATAGAGAAATAAAGAGATGAAAAATATTAAAAAATAATTGCTGGGCCAGGTGTGGTGGCTCACACCTGTAATCCTAGCACTTTGGGAGGCCAAGGTGTGTGGATCACCAGAGGTCAGGAATTCTAGACATGGTGAAACCTCATCTCTACTTAAAATATACAAAAAATTAGCCAGTGTGGTGGTGCACACCTATAGTCCCAGCTGCTTGGGAGGCCGAGGCGTGAGGATTGCTTGAGCCCAGGAGGCAGAGGTTGCAGTAAGCTGAGATCGTGCCACTGCACTCCAGCCTGGGAAAGAGAGTGAGACTCCATCTCAAAAACAAACAAAAAAAATAGTAGTTGTTATACTGAGGATGGAATGTGAGGATGGAATGCGAAGTTCTAACAGATATCAAATCAGATTTCCAGAAATAGGGAATAGAGATATAGAGATGATGGAGAAAGGCAATGAAACAAAATAGCCATCAACATAGAATTCTATATCTGGTGACAATATGTTCAAAAGAAAGGGTGAAATAAAGACACTTTCAGGCAAAACAAATGAGAGTTTGCCCCAGCAAGCCCTCACTAAAATACATTGTGTAATGAGAGAAGAAAAAGTAAGCCAGATCGAAGACTTATGATGAAAGAAGAAATGTAGAGTGAAGAACTATGGAGAAAGGAGAATGATCACTTATTATTTAAAGCAATAATTAATAAAGTCTTGTGGGGTTAAATAAAACAAGAAAAAATTACGGCAACAATATAATCCAAAAATTGAAATATTATGGACTTTGGTATTATGTAAAAAAAGGGTAAAATATGAATGCATTTTAAACTTTTATAAGTATGCAGGCTGTAATTTTAAAAGAGTAGAATCAGCGTACGTTACTTCCAGACTAGCAGAGGAAGGAAAATAGAATAAGAAATTTAGTCCATCTATAATCAGGTAAGAAAGAAAAGGAAAATAAACATAGACCAGTCTGGGAAATAAGAAAGCACAACATAAGATGATATATACTGTTATGGACTGAATGTTTATGCCCTCCCAAAGTTTATATGTTGAAGTCCTACCTCGCCCCACCAACCCCAACCCAACTATGATGTTATTTGGAAGTAAGGGCCTTTGAGGGTGGTAGGTTTAGATAAAATCATGAGAGAGGGGTTCCCATGATTAGATTAGAGCTCTTATAAGAAAAGGAAAGGAGACCGGTGGTCTCCCTTTGCCATGTGAGGACACAGCAAGGGGATGGCTGTCTACCAGCCATCTACAAATCAGGAAAAGGGCACTCAACCAGAATCAAATCAGCCCACACCCTGATCTTCAACTTTTCATCTCCAGAACTGTGAGAAATAAATGTGTACTGTTTGAGCCACCCAGTCTATATAGTATTATGTTACAGCAGCCTGAGTAGGCTAAGAAATATACAAGCTCAAGTTTATTTACAATTACATTCAACACAAAGGGACAAAATATGCCTGTAAAAGATAAAATTGTCATACTAGATAAAAAACAAAATCCAACTATATGCTATATGTATATACAAAACACAAGGATAGAAAAAGGTTGAAACAGGCCGGGCCTGGTGGCTCACGCCTGTAATCCCAGCACTTTGGGAGGCCAAGGCGGGAGGATCACGAGGTCAGGAGTTCAAGACCAGCCTGGCCAACATGGTGAAACCCTGTCTTTACTAAAGATACAAAAAATTAGCCAGGCGTGGTAGCGTGCACCTGTAATCCCAGCTACTTGGAAGGCTGAGAAAGGAGAATCGCTTTAACCCAGGAGGTGAATGTTGCAGTGAGCCAGGATTGTGCCATTGCACTTCAGCCTGCGTGACAGGGTGAGACTCCATCTCAAAAAAAAAAAAAAAAAAAAAGAAAGAAAGAAAAAGGTTGAAACAAAAGGATGGAAGAAGATAAAGCATGTGAATTTTAACCAAAAGGAATGAGTTGAAGTTGATCTCTAGAAATCGAAATTATAGTAAAATACATTACTATCAGGTTGGTGCAAAAGTAATTGTGGTTTTGCCATTGAAATATGGCAAAACTCGCAATTACTTTTGCACCAACCTATAGCAATAAAGAGAGTCATTTCATAATAATAAAGGTTCAGTTAACTAGGAAGATGTAATAATTTTAATTACATGCACTTAATAACAAAATTCAAAATGTGAATGTGTAGAACCACAAGGAGAAAGAGACATAATCATGGTAGAGATTGTAACACACTTTCTCAGTAATTTATCCAATATTTTGATCAAAGAGACAAAAATCATCAGTAAATGTACACTCTATTCAATAAATGGTGGTAGGACAATGGATATCTATAAAGAAAAAAATAATAAACTTGGACATTACCTTACATCAGGCACAAAAATCAATCTCAGATAGAAAAGCCTGAAGTGAAAGGTAAAGTTATAAAGTCATTATGACCTCAGAGAGAGGATTTATTAAGCAGTGCACAAAAAGAACTAGCTATAAAGTGAGTCTATTTGTAGAGAGACAGATATAAGGTATTTTTACTTTATTGGAAGCATCAGGCTTTCTTCCTTCTATTACACTGGTATCAGTAAATGAGTTCTAATGTAAGGGAAAGCATTGCTACACTTGGCAAGATAATGCGCTTTGATGTACCCAACTCTACAAGGATGTTCTTGAGGATGGAAGTAGAGTGGCTGTACTGAGAGTGGTTTAGAAAGCCTGGCCACTTTAAGAGTCTTCCATTCCAGTCTTTGAGATTCTAACTGTCACCCCACCCCGCCAAACCATTCCCCAAAAGTACTCATCATAATGAATAATACACTTTACCAAAAAAAAAAAAAAAGAAAAAAAAGAGAGAAAAAGGAAAAGAAAAAGAAAAGAAATTTTATTCATGGAAAGGCTCAATAAAGAGAGGGATAACACTGAATTACTAATATCTAGAATACGTAAAAAACCTCTTTTTTTTAAAGCGCTTTAAATCAAAAAAACCTTGAAGCAAAACTGGAATCTGTTCTATTATTTTTGAAAAACAGGATTTCTTTGGAGTACTGATAAAAAACTAAGAAGGTTCTTATACCCCATAAGTTATCTACCTAAGGAAAAAAAAAAAGATAAATTCTGTGTTTTAAAATACTTTTTGTGCTTTATGTTGTCTTCTTTTTCTCTTTTTTCCTTCAACTTTTATCTTAAGTTTCAAGGTACATGTGCAGGATGTGCAGGTTTGTTACATAGGTCAAAGTGTAGCCGTGGTGGTTTGCTGCACAGATCAACCCATCACCCGGGTATTAAGTCCAGCATCCCTTAGCTATTTTTCCTGATGTTCTCCCCCACCGCCAGTCCCCCTAACAGGCCCCAGTGTGTGTTGTTCCCTCCGATGTGTCCATGTGTTCTCATCGGAGAACTTCAGTTTTTTTTTTTTTTTTTAAGACAAAACTTTATAAAAACATGAGCAAAAGACTTGGATAGGAACTTCAGAGAAGAAAATCCAAATGGTCAATAAATAATGAAATCATATTCAATCTCATTAGTAATTAGGAAGATATACATTAAAACCACAGAGAAATTATTATATACCCCCCAAAGATGCATAAAAATTGAAAAGCTTGATAACATGATGTCTTGACAAAGATGTGGAGTCTTATACACTGCTAGTAAGAATAAAAATTGGTAGAAGTGTTTTCAAAAAGTTTGGCATGATCTGACCCTATAAAAGAACAATTTCAGTCCTAAATATATACCCTATACTACGTGTATGTGCATTAAGATACACGGATAATAAGGTTCATGGCAGCATCATTTGTAATAGCCAAAAATTTAAAACAATCTAACATTTTTGAAAAGTAGAGAAGAGTGAGAACATGCGGCGTTTGGTTTTTCCAATTTCATCCATGTAGATGGGAACTGAACAATGAGAACACATGGACACAGGAAGGGGAACATCACACTATGGGGATTGTTGTGGGGTGGGGGGATGGGGGAGGGATAGCATTAGGAGATATACCTAATGCTAAATGACGAGTCAGTGGGTGCAGCACACCAGCATGTCACATGTATACATATGTAACTAACATGCACATTGTGCACATGTACCCTAAAACTTAAAGTATAATAATAAAAATAAATAAATAAATAAAATTAAATTAAAAAAAAGAAAAGTAGAGAAGATAATGACATAGTCGTACAATAGGATACTAAACAGTTACTTCTTTGCTAAAGTAATCACTGTCTTGAATTTCATGATCATCATTTATTTGCTTTTCTTGTAGTTTACTATTTCTTATACATTCCTAAATAATATAATTTGTCTATTTTTGGCTTTACATAGATGGAATCAGATGATATGTGTTTTTTCCTCTTATCCTTATGTTTGTTAGATTCATATGGCCGTACGTATGTTCTCTCTCACTCTTTCTAAGACATACCCACACACTCACTCACAAAACAGAAGAAAATGAAAGGTTACATTTTTCCAAACAAGAAATCCAAAACATGTTAGCAATATTACTTCAAAGACTCAAATAATCCAAGTTCAGAGACTGAGACAGTCCATTCAGTGAGCCAACTGAGCATCTGCTATCATTTTGATTACAGCTGGAAATCTGTGTAACTTTAGCAAGTCACTTCTCTAACTCAAGATATAATAATTTTTTGACTATCTATTAGTCCTCATACAGGTTTTGTTTATTGTCAGTCATCCCTACTAGAATTTAAGAAAGTCAACTTTAAGAAGCAGGAACTTTGTCTGTTTTGTTCATTACTGTATGCCCCACTACTCAGAACAGTGGTTCTGGATCATAGCAGATGCTGATTAAATGTTTGCTATGAACAAATAATGAAATTTCTCTTAGAGCTGTCTTTTTAAAAAATAAGTTGTTTTGCTACTTTTTACTCACTCTCCACACAGGCTGATGCCAGTTAGGCCTTTCATAATGCTGCTCATGCAACCATTGGCTAGAATGCATCATAAAACTGACTTAAGAAGTGTTCTGCTTTCAGATTTTAAAAGTCTAAACAGCCAGCCAGATTTCCAACTTACTTTCTGCAGAGAGATAATGATGACAAAGTCACAAGGCAGGATTAATATGTACACTTCCAAGCAATTTCTAGTCACTTGGTGGCTTCAGTTATATTTCTGCCAATAGTAATTCCCTCCTGTTGAGGCAGCTAAGGAGGGGTGGCACCTCCAGCTTTCGGTTCAAAAACAGTAATATGGGGTAAGGTGGAACCTATTCTCAACACTTTTCCAAGGATTCTTCTTCCACATTGTATTCACTTGAAGGCCTGCAAATTAACACATGACCTTTCACTCAATACTGATTTTTAAAATGAATGAAATGTTTTAGAATCCAAATATAAGTTAGCAGAGGGATTTTAGAATAAAGTTTCTATTTCTAAAGAACATATACAGGTTATATGTGTGGAATCACTATAGATGTCTGTTTCTCTAACCATAAATTCCCTTAATCATCCTAGTGCCATAGGAAAGTCTCTTAGAGGACTGAGGCTGAACCCTTTAAAGCTGTGTGCAGGTGGATGTTCTAGGCATTCTGAAGATAATTCTGGTTATTTCATTTCCAATCATTCCCCAAAATTCTTGATTGGTGGAATACTTGAATTAAAATATCTGGAAATACTGGGAGAAAAGCTGAGTGTTAAAAAATAAATAAATAAATAAAAAGAAAAGCTGAGTGTTGGGAGAGAAGCTGAGGCAGGGCTTACATGTCTCATAGACTTGCTGTCTCCCAGCTTCTAGCACTCCCATGATCTCAAGCAGCCATATGTTTCTCATTCACTTGATACACTGTTTCCTTTCAACCCCCACATTCTCACTACCTGTTTCTTTGTTTGAGCACCAATAAATAGTGTGGGCTCCCAGAGCTTGGGGCCTTCGCAGCCTCCATGCTCGCGATGGCCCCCGGTTCCAATTTCTCTCTCAAACTGTCTTTTTCTCATTCCTTTGACTCCGCCGGACTTCGTCACCCCCACGACCTGGTGTTGGGTCTGATCACTCCAACACAGAAACGCTTACAAAATTTAAAGGATCATCCAGTGGCCCAATCAACTCTTGAGCTCTTAAGTAAAACCTCCTAGGTCTTCTTTTTCTCCCAGGAATTTTCCGGAATTTCTGAGGTATCTATTTTTGACTCAGATCTTTTAGGTAGCCCTATGTTCTCAAAGAGAAAGGAGGTCCGGGCTTCTTTTCTGTTCCACAGTGACACCAATCCAAGGAGGGTCCACTACCTTCTTCTACTTAGGTCAACATTAAAATTGAGAAATATTACTTCATTATGTCATAATGTATATCTGTTTCTCGATGTCCACTTTCCCACCACTGTGTTATCAGTTACTGTCATAAATGAGAGGTTGGTAAGATGTGCTTATTTATTTAGTAATATACATTTAGTCAAAACTTTTAAAGTATGGAATTCTCTATGTTTAACCAACAAAAATTTCCCATACACATTCTTATTAATGAAAATTTTACAAAGAAATAAAACCAAGGTTGATGCACATGAAGACAAAAGAGCTCTTAACTAATTTTAAAAATACTGTACAAAAATTATAAACTGTATTTTGTGCTAGGAACAAAAGATGTAGTAGAAAGAGCTAATCAAGATACAAAAAGTTTATATTCTAACACTATGTTTTTGACCCAATATGTAACCTTGAAAAAATCATTTTGCTTTCTTATGTCTCAGTTTCTGTTAAAGGAAGAATATAATCCATACACTACCTATATCACCACTGGAAAAGTCAAATGAGATCATGATGTGAAATTATTTATGATATTTCCATTAATGTGAGAAAGTATTGTGATTATTACTGTTACATATTAAATGACATGTGAAACGTCTGACAGACAAGAGGTCCTCAATAAAAATTACAGTTATACATCACATAATGATGCTTCAGTCAATGATGAATCACATACATGAAGGTAGTCCTCCAAGAAAATAATGGAGCTGAAAATTTCCTATTGCCTAGTGACTTAATAGCCATTGTAACTTCATAGCACAAAGCATTACCCATGATTGCGATGTTGGTGTAAACAATACTATGCTGTCAGTTGTATAAAAGTATCACACATACAATTATTTACAGCCACGATACTTGATGATAATAAATGACTATGTTACTTGTTTATTTATTTACTATACTGTATTTATTTAAAAAAAACAGTAAATTGTAAAACAGCCTCAGGCAGGTCCTTCAAGAGGTATTCTAGGCCTCTTGAAGTTGGTGGCTCATGTCTGTAATCCCAGCACTTTGGGAAGCCGAGGTGGGCAGATCATCTGAGGTCAGGAGTTCGAGACCAGCCTCATCAACATGGTGAAACCCCATCTCTACTAAAAATACAGAAATTAGCTGGACATGGTGGCAGGCACCTGTAACCCCAGCTACTCAGGAGGCTGACGCACGAGAATTGCTTGAACTCAGGAGGCGCAGGTTGCAGTGAGCTGAGATACTGCCACTGCACTCCAGCCTGGGTGACAAAGCAAGACTGCCTCAAAAAAAAAAAAAAGAGATATTCTAGAAGAAGGCCTTGTTATCATAGGAGATGACAGCTCCATGCATGTTATTGCTTCTGAAGACCTCCCAGTGGGACAAGATGTGGAGGTGGAAGACAGTGATATTGGTAATCCTGACCCTGTGTAGGCCTAGGCTAACATGTAAGTTTGTGTCTCTGTTTTTAAGAAAAAGTTTAAAAATTAAAAAATATAACAATAGGAAAAAGTTTATAGAATAAGGATATAAAGAAAGAAAATTTTTTGTACAGCTGTTTATGTTTTAACCTATTAATACAAGAGTCAAAAAGCTTAAACAATTTAAATTTTAAAGTAAAAAAGTTACAGAAAGTTAAGGTTAATTTATTATATATTATACATTTTTAATAAATTTAGTGTAAACTAAATACATAGTAACATACAGTAATATCCTAATATACAGTAATGTCCTAGGCTTTCACCTCACTTACCATTCACTCACTGACTCACTCAAAGCAACTTCCAGGAAGTCTTGAAAATTAATTGTAAGTGCCATATTTACAGGTGTGCCGTTTTTAATCTTTTATACTGCAGTTTTACTGTACCTTTTCTATATTTATATATGTTTAGGTACAGAAATACTTGCCATTGTGTTACAACTGCCTACAGTATTCAGTACAATAACATGCAGTACAGATTTGTAGCCTACGAGCAATAGGTTATACCATATGGCCTAGGTGTGTAGTAGGCTATACCATCTAGATTTGTCTACGTACATGCTATGATGTTTGCACAACAACAAAATTGCCTAACAATGCATTTCTCAGAACATATTCCCATCCTTAAGTGGCATATCGCTGCATTTCCTATCTTTTTTCCCAACTCTTCTCCTAAGAACTCAAATCAATCTTAATTCCCACATCCATGCCATCCAATCCATCTTCTGTTACCTTACTTGCAGGAATTTAGAGAAAGAAAAGAATTAACTTTATGCCTTTTCTTGGCCTTAGCTGCTGGTGTCTTTCCAACCTCTAAAAGAACCAAGAGCACTTCCTGTATCTCATCACTAAAAGCTCTTGAACTTGGAGGCTCAGGCAGCCTGCGATACTATTCATTGATAGAGAGCCCTTAAAATGTGAACGTGTCCTGACCAAAAAATTCCATCTAAGTTCATTTCAACCTCTGAAAAGGTTTCTCTGAGCACTGAGTAGAATTGATATTTCACTGAGTGCTTTCTCTGTAAGGCCCTATCAGAGACACAAAGATGGATAAGAAACAACTCCTCTTGTGAAGCAGAAATACACAAATGTACAAAGACTGTAATACAAGAACTCAAAGAGTGCTTAAAGAGGAAACACAAAGGCCCTGGAAAATGTGAGGGAAAGACAGCTCATATTTAGCTGTGAAACCAGGAAAAGCCTCACATAAGGAGGTGGTCTGCAAGCTAGATTTTGAAAGAGGGGTAAGAAAATGGGCCCAGTGGGTGGAGGAAGGAAAACTTGGGATAGAAAATCCAGTGTGTCAAGGAAATAGTGAACCATGAGGAGAGAAATGGATATTTATGGTCATAGTTTAAGTTAAAGACTTACTCAAATTAGCTAGTTTTCTTTCTTACTAATTTAATTTTAACCTTGCTCTCAAATCTCATTACAAAAAAAACAAGCATGAGTCAATAAGTTATATATCACACATCACTTCCAGAAAACCTGTCCCAGAACTTTAGAAATGTTAGAAAATAACTTGCCTTTAAAATTTAACATGGTTTTCGTACTAGTCTGTTTCTAGTTCTGTGCTTTTTCAATGTCACTTACACACACACACACACACACACACACAATACACACAACATAGCCCTGCATACTATTGCTTAGGAAAGATTTTTTACTACATTAGCTACTTTATTTCCTACCAGAAACTGTATCTGATTCATTGTTTAAGTACTAAATAAAAATATAAAGAGAAGAACAGAACAGAAAATTGGTAAGTTTGAGCAGCCAGGTTTTTCCAGTAGATACCTCAGGAAAAAATACTTGAAATAATGTAAATCAAGATACAGTGAATACATGAGGCACAGGGGAAAACTGTTATGAATTAAAGATGTTTGATAAGTGTGCATGCCATATTTGGTATATTTAACCTTTAGCTATTGTTGTGCTAGTGCCATACTTTATATATTTAAGACTCAATTTGGTATGTTAGTCAAAGTTTTGCATTGCATTATTTTTTAAAACTTTTTTCTAGCTTTATCAATGTATAACTGGAAAATAAAAATTACATATATTTAAGGTATATAATGTGATGATTTGATATACATTGTGAAATAACTCCTACAATCATACTAATTAACACTAGCATCTCACATAGTTACCATTTTTGTGTGTGTGGTGAGAACACTTAAGATATATTCCTTTAGTAAATTTCAAATATATAGTATAGTACTATTAACTGTAGTCACCATGCAGTACTTTATACCCCCAAAATTTATTTTTTGTAATTGAATAATTTTTTATTAACATTATTTTTAACCAGCAAATCATAATTGTGTACATCCGTGAATGGGATATGATGTGATGGTTCAATACATGTATACAATGTAGAATGATTCAATCAAGCTGATAAACATATCCCTTATGCTTGTTATCACACTTTGTGGCGAGACATTTGAAATTTAAACTATTTTGAGATATACAATGTATTATTGACTTAGTCACCCTGCTGTGCAATAGATCTCAAAAACCTATTCTTCCTAAGTGAAACTTTATAATCTCTGACCAACAATTTCCCATTCCCTCCCTTCCCTACCCTCCCCCTGCAACCTCTGGTAACTACCATTCCACTCTCTCTTTTATGAGTTTGACGTTTTGAGATTGCAATTGAGATTGAATATTGCAAGTGAGATCTTGCAGTATTTGTCTTTTTGTGCCTGGGCATATTTCACTTATAATGCCCTCCAGGTGGCTCCATGTTTTTGCAAATGACAGAATTTTCTTTTCTTTTTTTTTAAGGTGGAATAGTATGCTATTATGTATATATGCCATTTTCTTTTCTTTTCTTTTCTTTTCTTTTCTTTTCTTTTCTTTTTCTTGAGACAGGGTCTCACTCTGTCACTCAGGCTGGAGTACAGTGGCGTGATGTCAGCTCACTGCAACCTACACCTCCTGATCTCAAGCCATCCTCCCTCCTCAGTCTCCCGAGTAGCTGGAACTACAGGGGCATGCCACCACGCTGGCTAATTTTTGTATTTTTTTTTTTTTTTTTTTTAGAGACAGAGTTTCACCATATTGCCCAGGCTGTTCTGGAACTCCTGGGCTCAAGCAATCCACCCACATTGGTCTCCCAAAATGCTGGGATTACAGGCCTGAGCCACCGTGCCCAGCTATACCACATTTTCTTTATCCATTAATCTGTTGATGGACACTTAGGCTGATTCCTTATCATGGCTGTTATGAATACTACTGCAGTGAATATGGGACTGTTGATAACTCTTTAACATACTGATTTCAATTCCTTTGGATATATACTCAGAAACAGGATTGCTGGATCATGTGGTAATTCTATTTTTGTTTTTTTGGGGAACTTCCATACCATTTTGCCATAATGACTGCACCAATTTACATTCTCACCAACGGTGCACAGGGTTTGCTTTTCTCTACATCCTCACCAACACTTGTTATCTTTCATATTTTCGATAATAGCCAACAGGTATAAAGTGATACCTCACTGTGATTTTAATTTTGCATTTCCCTAGTGATTAGTAATATTGAGCATTTATTCACATCCTGTCAGTCATTTATATATCTTTTTTTGAGAAATGTCTGTTCAAGTCCTTTCCCTATGTTTTAATTGAGTTATTTGTTTCCTTGCTACTGAGTTGTTTGAGCCTCTTATGTATTTTGGATATAAATTTCTTATCAGATGTATGGTTTGAAAATAAGTTTTCCCACTCTGCAAATTGTCTGTCTTTTCACTTTATTAATTACTTCCTTTACTGTGCAAAAGCTTTCTAGTTTGATGCAATCCCATTTGTCCATTTTTGCTTTTGTTGGCTATATTTTTGGGTTCATATCAAAAAAATCAATGCCCAGACCAGTGTCATGGAAATTTTCTTCTGTTTTGTTCTAGTAGTTTTATAGTTTCAGGTACTATATTTAATTCTTTTGTCCATTTTAAGCTGATTATTTATTTTATTTCATAGACAGGGGGTCTCACTTTGTTGTCCAGGCTGGTTTTGAACTCCTGGCTTCAAGTGATCCTCCCACCTTGGCCTCCCAAAGTACTGGGATTAGAGGTGTGAGCCACTGCACTTGGCCAGTTGTTTTTTGTATATGATGTGAGATAATTCGATTTAATTCTTTTACATTTGGATATCCAGTTTTCCCAACACTACTTATCGAAGAGACTATCTTTATTTCTCATTGAGTGTTCTTAGCACCTTTGTTGAAAATCACTTGAATATAAATGTGTGAGTTTATTTGTAGGTTCTCTGTCCTGTGCCATTTTTAAGTGTGTCTGTTTTTAATGCCAGTGTCACGCTATTTTGATTACAACTGCCTTATAATATATTATGAAATCAGGGGGTGCAATGTCTTTGGCTTTGTTCCTTTTGCTCAAGGTTGTTTTGGCTCTTCAGGGTTTATGTGGTTCCATAAAATTTAACAATTGTTTATCTCTATTTGTGAAAAATGCCATTGAAATTTTGATAGGGATTGCATTGAACCTGTAGAGCACTTTGCATAGTATGAACATTTTAACAATATTAATTCTTCCATTCCATGAACACAAGATATCTTTCCATTTATTTGTGTTTTCTTTAATTTTTGGCATCAGTGTTTACAGTTTTTGGTACACAAATATTTCCCCTACATGATTAAATTTACACCTAAGTATCTTATTTTTTGTTGCTAGTATAAATGAGATTTTTTTCTTCATTTCTGTTTGAAATAGTTTGTTATTACTGTATAGAAGTGCTAATGATTTTTTATGTTGAGTTTATATCCTACAGCTTTTCTGAATTCATTTATCAGTTTAACAGTTTTTTGGTGGAATCTTTACAGATTCCTATTATATATATAAGATCATGTCGTTAGCCAGCAGACAATTTCACTTCTTTTCCTATTAGGATGCCTTTTATTTATTTCTGTTGTTTAATTGCTTGGTCTAGGACTTCTAGTGTTATGTTGAAAAGAAGTCATAAGAGTGAGAATTCTTATTTTATCGCTGATCTTAGAGGAAAAGCTTTCAAGTTTTCACTATGGAGTATGTTAGCTGTGGGCTTATGGTATACGGCCTTTATTGTGTTGAGGCACATTTCCTCTATACCTAATCTGTTGAGAGTTTTTATCATAATAAGGTGTTGAATGTTGTCAAATGCTTTTGTGCATCTATTGAGATAATCATTTAGTTTTTGTGCTTCATTCTGTTAATGTAGGGTATCACAATTTTTGATTTGCATATGCTGAATCATCCTTGTATCCCAAAGATAAATCCCACTTGATCATGGTGAATAATTGTTTTAATGTATTGTTGAATTCAACTTGCTAGTATTTTGTTGAGAATTTTTGCATTTATGTTTATCAGAGATATTGGCCTGTAATTTTCTTTTTCTGAGGTGTCTTTGTCTGGCTTTTTATCAGGTTAATGCTGGCCTTGTAAAATGAGTTTGGAGGTATTCCATTCACTTCAATTTTTTGAAACAGTTTGTGAAGAATCAGTATTAGTTTTTCTTATTTTATCCCTGATCTTAGAGGAAGACATTTTGTTACTGATTAAATCTCCTTACTTATTATCTATCTGTTCAGATTTTTTATTTATTCTTGATTCAGTCTTGGTAGATTGCATATGTCTAGGAATGTATTTCTTTTAGGTTATCCAATTTGTTGACATATAATTGTTCATAGCAGTTTCTTATGATCCTTTGTATTTCTGTGGTTATCAGTTATAATGTTCTCTTTTCATGTTTAATTTTATTTATTTGAGGCTTCTCTCTTTTTTAGTCTAGCTTAGGTTTTGTTGACTTGTTGTCTTTTTAAAAAAATGTTAGTTTCATTGATTTTTTTTCAATTGTTTTTCTAGTCTCACATTTATTTATGCTCTGATCTTTGTTATTTTCTTCCTTCTACTAACTTTAGGCTTATTTTGTTCTTCTTTTCCTACTTTCATGAAGTCAGATGTTAGATTGTTTATTTGAACTCTCTTCTTTTTTGATATAGGCATTCATTGCTATGAATTTCCCTTTTAGAACTGTTTTTGGGGCATCCCATAAGTTTCTATACATTGTTTTCATTTTTATTTGTATCAAGGCATTTCTTGACTTCCTTTTTTATTTCTTCTTGACTATTGATAATCAATTACCCATTGGTTATTCATGAGCATGTTGTTTAATTTCCACATATTTTATATTTTCTGAAATTCATTCTTTTATGATTTCTAGTTTTGTACCATTGTGAACAGAAAAGATACTTGTTATGATTTCACTCCTCTTAAATGTAAGACCTGTTTTGTGACCTAAAATATGATCTATCTTGGAGAATGTTTAATGTGCCCTTGAGAAGAGTATGTATCCTAATCCTGCTGGACTGCATGTTCTTTAGATGTCTGTTAGGTCCATTTGATCTATAGTGTAAGGGGGGTGAGTATAAGTCCAAGTGAGTATAAGTACCAGTCCAGTGTTTTCTTTTTGATGTTCTATCTAGATGATTTGTCCATTGTTGAAAGTGGCATATTCAAGTCCCATAATATTATTGTATTGCAGTCTATATTTCCCTCACTTCATTTAATTGCTTTATATATTTAGGCACTCTGATGTTGGGTGCATATATATTTACAATTTGCATATCCTCTTGATAAATTGGCCTTTTTATTGTATCTTTGTCTCTTTTTAAAGTTTGTAACTTTAAGCCTATTTTGCCTGATATAAACATAGCTACCCCTGCTCTCATTTGGTTTCCATTTGCATGGATATCTTTTTCTATCTTTTCACTTTTCAATCTATGTATGTCTTTACTAGTAAGTCTCTTGTAGGCAGTATATAGTTGGGTCTTATTTTTTTAACCCAACCAGTCATTCTGTCTTTTGATTGGATAATTTAATCTATTTACATTCAAGGAATTATTAATAGGTAAGGATTTATTATTGCCATTTTAAAGTTTGTTTTTTGGTTGTTTTGTAGATTCTTTGTTTCTTTCTTGTCTGTTTTGTGGTTTGGTGGTTTTCTGTGGTGGTATGCTTTGTATCTTTTCTTTCTGTTTTGTGAAACTACTTTAGGTTTTTGATTTGTGGTTACCATGAAACTTATATAAAATATTTTATACTTAGGCTGTTTTAATCTGACATCTTAATTCTAATTGCATACACAAATTCTATATTTATACTCACCTCCCTATATTTTATGATATTGATGTCAAAATGTACACCTTTTTGTGTTTGTATTTCTCAACAATTTATTGTACCTGTAGTTGTTGTCAATAGTTTTGTGTTTTACCTCTCATATTAGGGATAAAATTGCTTTCCACACCACCCTTACAATATCAGAGTATTTGGAATATAATTATGTATTACTTATTTGATTGACTTTTGTACTTTCATGTGTTTTATGTTGCTAATTAGCAGTCTTTCATGTTAGCTTCAAGAACTTTCCCTAGAAATTCCTATTAAGAAGGGTTAGTGGTGATTAATTTTCTTAGCTTTTGTTTGCCTGGGGAAGTTTTTTGTGTTCCTCATTCCTGAAGGACAGCTTTACCAGATAAAGTATTCTTACTTGGCCGTTATTTCCCCCCAGTACTTTGAATATTCATCCTACTCTCTCCTTGTCTGCAGGGCTTTTGCTAAGAAATCTGCTGACAGATGTATTGGGACTTACTTGTATGTGGTATATCTTTTGTCTTTTGCTGCTTTCAGAATTCTTGTCTTTGATTTTTGAAGATTTTATTATGATGTGTCTTGGTGTGTTCCTCTTTGGTTTGAATTTGATTGCAGAGATCTCAGCTTTTGTATTAGACCATTCTTGCATTGCTATAAAGAAATACCTGAGACCGGGTAATTTATAAAGAAAAGAATTTACCATTATTGCAGGCTGTACAGGAATCATGCTGCTGGCATCTGCTCAGCTTCTGGGGAGGCCTCAGGAAACTTAAAACCATGGTGGAAGGTGAAGGTGCAGCAGGAACATCACGTGGCCAGAGCAAGAGCAAGAGAGAGTAAGGGGTTGTTGCTACACACTTTTAAATGAAAAGATCTCATGAGAACTCACTCACTATCATAAGGACAGTAACAAGAGGGATGATGGTAAACCATTCATGAGATATGCCCATGATCCAATCATCTCCCACCAGGCCCCACCTCCAACATTGGAGATTACAATGAAAACAGGAGATTTTGATGGGAACACAGATTCTAACCACATCAGCTTCCTATACCTGGATGGTGGTGTTTTCCCTAGATTTGAGAAATTTTCACTCAATAGTTCCTTAAAAATGCTTTGTTGGCCTTTTCTCTCTTCTCCTTCTAAACACCTACTATGCAAAGTTTAGTTCTCTTGATGGTTTCCCGTAACTCCCATAGGCCTTCTACATTCTTTTTTATTCTTTTCTCTTTTTGTTCCTTTGACTGGATAATTTCCAATGTCCTGTCATAGAGCTCACTGATTCTCTATTATGCTTTATGAAGCCTGCTACTGAAGTTTTCTACTAAATTTTTTTAGTTCACTTATTGTATTTTTATCTCTAGGATTTTTCTTTTTTATAATTATTTCTATTTTTGTCAAACTTATTTTGTTCATGAATTTTGGCTTTTGGTTGGATAATTTAATCTATTTACATTTAAAGTTGACAAGTTAGGACTTTCTGTTGCCATTTTGTTCATTGTTTTGAGAAGGTTATGTGGTTCCTTTGTCCTTTGTTTCCCTCTTCTCTTGCTATCTTTTTTTTTTTTACATTTGAATAACACAGGGTTTCTTTTATTTTTATTTTTTAACTTGTATTTTAAGTTCAGGGGTACATGAGCAGGATATGCAGGTTTGTTACATAGATAAATGTGTGTCAAGGGGGTTTGCTGTGTAGATTATTTCATCGGCCAGATGTTAAGCCTAGTATCCGTTAGTTATTTTTCCTGATATTCTCCTTCTGCCAACCCTCTGCCCTCTGGTAGGCCCCAGTGTATATTGTTCTCCTCTATGTGTCTAAGTGTTCTTATCATTTAGCTCCAACCTATAAATAAGAACACATGATATTTGGTTTTCTGTTCCTGCATTAGTTTGCTAAGGATGATGGCCTCCAGCTCCATCCATGTTTCCTCAAAGATCTAGAGACAGAAATGCCACTCAACCCAGCAATCCCATTACTGAGTATATACCCAAAGGAATATAAATCATTCTATTATAAAGACACATGTATATGTATGTTCATTGCAGCACTATTCACAATAACAAAGACACGGAATCAACCTAAATGCCCATCAATGAGAGACTGGATAAAGAAAATATGGTACATATACACCATGGAATACTATTCAGCCATAAAAAATGAGTTCTTGTTCTCTTTATTTGTAGTTTGTTAACATTTTCTAGCAGTATACTTTGTTCTTTTCTCATTCTATTTTATTTATCTGCTAGAGGTTTTTTCCTCTGTGGTTACCAAGGGGGTTAAATGTATATCTTATAGTTATAACAGTCTATTTTAAGCTGATAGCAACTTCAATCACATATAAATCTCCATACTTCTTCTTCACTACTCTCACCTGTATGCTATTGATATCACACTTTATATTTTTTGTGAATGGATATACAATATAAAAGATATAACTATGCATTCACAAATATTGTAGCTATAGTTATTTCTAATACCTTAGTCTTTTATCTTTTATACTAGAGTCAAAAGTGATTTACACACCACCATTAAAGTATTAGAATATTCCGAATTTGCCTTTACCAGTTAGTTTTATACTTTCAAGTGTTTTCATATTTTTACTTAATATCATTTCATTTTAACTTGAAGAATTCCTTTTATCATTTCTTGTAAGGCAGACCTAGTGGTGATGAAGTCCCTCAGCTTTTGTTTGTTTGAGAATGTCTCCATCTCTCCCTTTCTGAAGGAAAACTTCTCCAGGTGTAGTATTCTTGGAGCTTTTTTTTCAGCCTTTTGAATATATAATCCCATACTCTCTTAGCCTGCAAGATTTCTGTTAAGAAACCCATCGGCAGCCTCATTAAAGTTCTCTTATGTGTGATGAGTCACTATTCTCTTGCTGCTTTCACAGTACTCCTTTTGTCTGACTTTTGACAATTTGATTAGAATATTCAAGAATATTCAGGAAATTATTTTAGTTGACCATTCTTGGGGACCTTTAAGCTTTATGAATTTGTAGTCCCATATTGCTGTCAAGATTTGGGAAGTTTTCAGCCATTATTTATTTAAACAAGCTTCCTTCCCTTTTCTCTCATTTCTTGTTATGAAATTCTTATAATGCATTTATTTGTTTGTTTTATGACATACCATAGGCTCTGTATGCTTTTTTCACTCTTTTTCATTCTTTTTTCTTTTTGTTCCTCTAACCAGCTAATTTCAAATGAGCTATATTTGAGTTTGCTGATTCTTCTGCATGACTGAGTCTGCTGTTTATGCTCTCTATCACATTTTTCAGCTCTGTCATTGTATTTTTCAGCTCCTAGATTTCTGTTTGGTTATTTTTATGGTTTCTGTTTCTTATTAAACTTCTCATTGTATTAATGCTCTGTTTTTATGATTTTTAAAAAATTATCTATGTTATCTTACATCCCATTAAGCCACTTTAAAATCATTATTTTGAATTCTTTGTCAGATAATTTGTAGATCATCATTTCTTTGGTGTCAGTTACTAGAGCTTTGTTAGTTTCCTTAGGCAGTATCATGTTTGATTGTTTGTAATCCAGGTAGCCTTGCATTGGTAGCTGAGCACTGGAAGAGATAAAGACCTCTTCCAGTCTTTACAACTACTTTCAGCAAATAAATACCTTCTCCTTTAGGTCCCCAGGATAATGGGATTGCCTCTGGAATTTCAGTTGAGTGAGGTTGAAGCTGGGTCACATAGTTCTTGCTGGGTCCACAGTGGGATCTGTGATTGGTAGGTCTATTGTCAGGGGGCTCAGGTAGGCATATCTCCCATGGGGTCCCTAAGCAGATGGGACTGTCTCCAATACCTTGGTCAGTAAAGTTGGCATTGAGACAAGGATCATATGCTTCAGGATCCACAGTTGGATCTGCAGAAGGTGGGCCTATTAACAGGTTTGTGGACAGGTGTGGCTCTTGCTGGGTCATTCCTGTTGCATTATTCATCAGACAGGACTGCTTCTGGACCATGGCTCAGAGGACCTGGAGTTGGGTCATGTACTGCTTCAGAGTCCACAGTCAGGACCAATGTTAGCAGGCCTGTTACCTGAAAGCAGGGACAGATGTGATTCCTTGTGGGTCCTTTGGTGGATGATGGTGGTGGCAGGAGTAAGGCCAAATGGGGCTGTAGCAGAGTCCATAGGGGGATGAAGCTGTTTCCAGGTCTGTAGCCAAGGTCACTATCAGTGAGCCTGCCATCTGGGCACAGGCCTGCCTTCTCAAAACAGCTGTCATCAGTCTTGGGGTCTACCAGAACTTACAATCACTTACTTGGATCCCGTAGCTCCCACAAAGGTATTTTTTCCCATAAATGGCTGACAAATTATTGTTGGAGTTGGGAGAATATGAAAAGGAGACCTCCCATTCCACCAAATTGCTGACGTCACCCCTGTGTTGCATTTTTATGCCACATATTAAGGAATACATTGATTGTTTTTGGAAAAGAGCACTTAACAGTTTCTAAACATTTAACAAATAGCTAATGATTTTTTGTTAATATTTATTGAGGCTGGCCTCACATCACTAGGCCAGGTATTAAAAGAAAATATCAATATTACTGAGAAATTTGCTTTAATCAGAATTATCTGACAAAGCAACCAATAAAAAAAACTCATCAATATCACATTTTACGAGATCGTCTGACCAATCAGTACAAAATTCTTATCATAATCAGAGAATTCAGTAATTACAGTTGTCCCTTGATGTCCACAGGGGATTGTTTCTAGAACCTTTCCCTTATAACAAAATCCACAGATGCTTAAGTCCTGCAGTTGACTCTGCAAAACGCATGAATACAAAAAGTCTGCCCTCTATATCTGTGGGTTCTGCATCCCACAAATACTGTATTTTTGATCCACAGTTGGCTAAATCTAAGGTGCAGAACCCGTAAACACCAAGGGTTGACTGTATTTGTTAAGTAAATACTTACCTAATACACTTTGGCTTTGACTTAGCTGGCATTGATTCAATATTTCTAGAAGATATGTTTATAAAGTCTACTTTAATAGGTACCTTCAGATCATAACAATAAAATTGATTTTGCTGTCTCTGTCTCTTTAAAATGTGCATGCACACACACACACACCCCACACTCAAATTGGTATTCTGAATGCTCAAAATCAAATCTTGGTGGTCTGAAACACATCCTAAGAAATGTCTATTATTGTCAAGGAGAAATCTTTAGTGAGGCATACACAACTATGAGAATGTTCTGCATGTTTACTGTTTTCACTTCTGTCATGATCTATTCAAGAAGGAAGTTTATGTATAAAACATTAAGTGTACTAACCAATTAAATACATATTAAAATGTATCAACATCATTAAAGTCCAACAGAAATTTTCCTAGCAGGCATACATCTCTCTTATTTTTCTGGTTTTATGGAAGACATCCAAAGAAACAAAAAGTGATTCGTTCTCTCTTTCTTACATTTTTTTTTTAAAGACAGGTTCTCACTCTGTCACCCAGGCTGAAATATAGTGCCACAATACATAACTCACTGCAGCCTCAATTCCTGGGCTCATGGAATCTTCCTGCCTCAGCCTCCTGAGTAGCTATGACTACTGGTGCACACCACTACACTTGGCTATTTTTTTGTTTAATTTTTTAAGAGACAGGGTTTTGTTTTGCCACCCAGACTGGACTCGAAATTGTGGCCTCAAGCTATCCTCCTTCCTCAGCCTCCCAAAGTGCTGAGATTACAGGTGTGAGCAACTGCTCCTGGCTTCTTCTTACTACTTACATACTTCATACAAAATAAAGAATGTACTCCATATAATATCAGAGAAATTTAAAAATAATGCTATCTATGGTATTTTTATTTTTAAGGATGATTAATACTTTTAGGAGTTCCTGAGGTGAGGAGAAGAAAGAACGCATGTTCTTTTCAATACAATGACAAAATTGAGATGATAGCTATGATTCATGAGAGATACATACATTCCATAAAAATGTCATGACAGAAATTTCATTTTGATAGAATATTATTATTTCATTTGGGGAAAAAATGTAAATGTCTCCAAATAGAGGTTCATTCTTATTTTCATAGCAATACTTTTGGCACAGTTAAATGTTTATTTAAAATAAAAATCAGAATTTATTGGGTGGAGCGAAGATGGCCAATTAGGAACAGCTCCAGTCTACAGCTCCCAGCATGAGCAACGCAGAAGATGGGTGATTTCTGCATTTCCATCTGAGGTACCGGGTTCATCTCACTAGGGAGTGCCAGACAGTGGGCGCAGGACAGTGGGTGCAGAGCACCTTGCATGAGCAAAAGCAGGGTGAGGCATTGTCCCACTAGGGAAGTGCAAGGGGTCAGGCAGTTCCCTTTCCTAGTCAAAGAAAGGGGTGACAGATGGCACCTGGAAAATCGGGTCACTCCCACCCTAATGCTGCACTTTTCCAATGGGCTTAAAAAATGGCACACCAGGAGATTATATCCTGCACCTGGCTTGGGGGGTCCAATGCCTACGGAGTCTCGCTGATTTCTAGCACAGCAGTCTGAGATCAAACTGCAAGGTTGCAGCGAGGCTGGGGGAAGGGCGCCTGCCATTGCCCAGGCTTGATTAGGTAAACAAAGCAGCTGGGAAGCTCGAACTGGGTGGAGCCCACCACAGCTCAAGGAGGCCTTCCTGCCTCTGTAGGCTCCACCTCTGGAGGCAGGGCACAGACAAATGAAAAGACAGCAGTAACTTCTGCAGACTTAAATGTCCCTGTCTGACAGCTTTGAAGAGAGTAGTGGTTCTCCCAGCACGCAGCTGGAGATCTGAGAACAGGCAGACTGCCTCCTCAGGTGGGTCCCTGACCCCCGAGCAGCCTAATTGGGAGGCACTCCCAAGTAGGGGCAGACTGACACCTCACAAAGTCGGGTACTCCTCTGAGACAAAACTTCCAGAGGAATGATCAGGCAGCAGCATTTGTGGTTCACCAATATCCGCTGTTCTACAGTCACCGCTGTTCTGCAGCCACCGCTGCTGATACCCAGGCAAACAGGGTCTGAAGTGAACCCCTAGCAAACTCCAACAGACCTGCAGCTGAGGGTCCTGTCTGTTAGAATGAAAACTAACAAACAGAAAGGACATCCACACCAAAAACCCATCTGTACGTCACCATCATCAAAGACCAAAAGTAGAAAAAACCACAAAGATGGGAAAAAACAGAGCAGAAAAACTGGAAACTCTAAAAAGCAGAGCTCCTCTCCTCCTCCAAAGGAACGCAGCTCCTCACCAGCAATGGAACAAAGCTGGATGGAGGATGACTTTGATGAGTTGAGAGAAGAAGGCTTCAGATGATCAAACTACTCTGAGCTACAGGAGGAAATTGAAACCAATGGCAAAGAAGTTAAAAACTTTGAAAAAAAATTAGACAAATGGATACCTAGAATAACCAATGCAGAGAAGGCCTTAAAGGAGCTGATGGAGCTGAAAGCCAAGGCCCAAGAACTACGTGATGAATGCAGAAGCCTCAGGAGCTGATGCAATCAAATGGAAGAAAGGGTATCAGTGATGGAAGACAAAATGAATGAAATGAAGTGAGAAGGGAAGTTTAGAGAAAAAAGAATAAAAAGAAATGAACAAAGCCTCCAAGAAATATGGGACTATGTGAAAAGACCAAATCTCCATCTGATTGGTGTACCTGAAGTGATGGGGAGAATGGAATCAAGTTGGAAAACACTCTGCAGGATATTATCCAGGAGAACTTCCCCAATCTAGAAAGGCAGGCCAACATTCAGATTCAGGAAATACAGAGAACGCCACAAAGATACTCCTCGAGAAGAGCAACTCCAAGACACATAACTGTCAGATTCACCAAAGTTGAAATGAGGGAAAAAATGTTAAGGGCAGCCAGAGAGAAAGGTCGGGTTACCATCAAAGGGAAGCCCATCAGACAAACAGCAGATCTCTTGGTAGAAACTCTACAAGCCAGAAGAGAGTAGGGGCCAATATTCAACATTCTTAAAGAAAAGAATTTTCAACCCAGAATTTCATATCCAGCCAAATTAAGCTTCATAAGTGAAGGAGAAAAAAACTACTTTACAGACAAGCAAATGCTGAGAGATTTTGTCACCACCAGGCCTGCCCTAAAAGAGCTCCTGAAGGAAGCACTACACATGGAAGGAACAACCAGTACCAGCCACTGCAAAAACATGCCAAAACATAAAGACCATCAAGGCTAGGAAGAAACTGCATCAACTAACGAGCAAAATAACCAGCTAACATCATAATGACAGGAACAAATTCACACATAACAATACTAACTTTAAATGAAAATGGAATAAATGCTCCAATTAAAAGACACAGACTGGCAAATTGGATAAAGACTCAAGACCCATCAGTGGGCTGTATTCAGGAAACCCATCTCACGTGCAGAGACACACATAGGCTCAAAACAAAGGGATGGAGGAAGATCTACCAAGCAAATGGAAAACAAAAAAAGGCAGGGGTTGCAATCCTAGTCTCTGATAAAACAGACTTTAAAACAACAAAGATCAAAAGAGACAAAGAAGGCCATTACATAACGGTCAAGGGACCAATTCAACAAGAAGAGCTAACTATCCTAAATATATATGCACCCAATACAGGAGCACCCAGATTCATAAAGCAAGTCCTGAGTGACCTACAAAGAGACGTAGACACCCACACAATAATAATGTGAGACTTTAACACCCCACTGTCAACATTAGACAGATCAACAAGACAGAAAGTCAACAAGGATATCCAGGAATTGAACTCAACTCTGCAACAAGCAGACCTAATATACATCTACAGAACTCTCCACCCCAAATCAACAGAATATACATTTTTTTCAGCACCACACCACACCTATTCCAAAATTGACCACATAGTTGGAAGTAAAGCTCTCCTCAGCAAATGTAAAAGAACAGAAATTATAACAAACTGTCTCTCAGACCACAGTGCAATCAAACTAGAACTCAGGTTTAAGAAACTCACTCAAAACTGCTCAGCTACATGGAAACTGAACAACCTGCTCCTGAATGACTACTGAGTACATAACGAAATGAAGGCAGAAATAAAGATGTTCTTTGAAACCAACGAGAACAAAGACACGACATACCAGAATCTCTGGGACACATTCAAAGCAGTGTGTAGAGGGAAATTTATAGCACTAAATGCCCACAAGAGAAAGCAGGAAAGATCCAAAATTGACACCCTAACATCACAATTAAAAGAACTAGAAAAGCAAGAGCAAACCATTCAAAAGCTAGCAGAAGGCAAGAAATAACTAAAATCAGAGCAGAACTGAAGGAGATAGAGACACAAAAAATCCTTCAAAAAATTAATGAATCCAGGAGCTGGTTTTTTGAAAAGATCAACAAAATTGACAGACCGCTAGCAAGACTAACAAAGAAGAAAAGAGAGAAGAATCAAATAGATGCAATAAAAAATGATAAAGGGGATATCACCACTGATCTCACAGAAATACAAACTACCATCAGAGAATCCTACAAACACCTCTATGCAAATAAACTAGAAAATCTAGAAGAAATGGATAAATTCCTCGACATATACACCCTCTCAAGACTAAACCAGGAAGAAGTTGAATCTCTGAATAGACCAATAACAGGAGCTGAAATTGTGGCAATAATTAATAGCTTACCAAACAAAAAAAGTCCAGGACCAGATGGATTCACAGCCGAATTCTACCAGAGGTACAGGGAGGAGCTGGTACCATTCCTTCTGAAACTATTCCAATCAATAGAAAAAGAGGGAATCCTCCCTAACTCATTTTATGAGGCCAGCATCATCCTGATACCAAAGCCTGGCAGAGACACAACCAAAAAAGAGAATTTTAGACCAATATCCTTGATGAACATTGATGGAAAAATCCTCAATAAAATACTGGCAAACAGAATCCAGCAGCACATCAAAAAGCTTATCCACCATGATCAAGTGGGCTTCATCCTTGGGATGCAAGCCTGGTTCAATATACGAAAACCAATAAATGTTATCCAGCATATAAACAGAACCAAGGACCAAAAGCACATGATTATCTCGATTATCTCAATAGATGCAGAAAAGGCCTTTGACAAAATTCAACAACGCTTGTGCTAAAAACTCTCAATAAATTAGGTATTGATGGGACATATCTCAAAATAATAAGAGCTATCTATGACAGACCCACAGCCAATATCATACTGAATGGGCAAAACCTGGAAGGATTCCCTGTGAAAACCGGCACAAGACAGGGATGCCCTCTCTCACCACTCCTATTCAACATAGTGTTGGAAGTTCTGGCCAGGGCAATTAGGCAGGAGAAGAAAATAAAGAGCATTCAATTAGGAAAAGAGGAAGTCAAATTGTCCCTGTTTGCAGATGACATGATTGTATATCTGGAAAACCCCATTGTCTCAGCCCAAAATCTCCATAAGCTGATAAGCAACTTCAGCAAAGTCTCAGGATACAAAATCAATGTACAAAAATCACAAGCATTCTTATACAGCAATAACAGACAAACAGAGAGCCAAATCATGAGTGAACTCCCATTCACAATTGCTTCAAAGAGAATAAAATACCTAGGAATCCAACTTAAAAGGATGTGAAGGACCTCTTCAAGGAGAACTACAAACCACTGCTCAGTGAAATGAAAGAGGATACAAACAAATGGAAGAACATTCCATGCTCATGGGTAGGAAGAATCAATATCCTGAAAATGGCCATACTGCCCAAGGTAATTTATAGATTCAATGCCATCCCCATCAAGCTACCAATGACTTTCTTCACAGAATTGGAAAAAACTACTTTAAAGTTCATATGGAACCAAAAAAGAGCCCGCATCACCAAGTCAATCCTAAGCCAAAAGAACAAAGCTGGAGGCATCACACTACCTGACTTCAAACTATACTACAAGGCTACAGTAACCAAAACAGCATGGTACTGGTACCAAAACAGAGATACAGACCAATGGAACAGAACAGAGCCCTCAGAAATAATGCCGCATATCTACAACTATCTGATCTTTGACAAACCTGACAAAAACAATTAATGGGGAAAGGATTCCCTATTTAATAAATGGTGCTGGGAAAACTGGCTAGCCATATGGAGAAAGCTGAAACTGGATCCCTTCCTTACACCTTATACAAAAATCAATTCAAGATGGATTAAAGACTTAAATGTTAGACCTAAAACCATAAAAACCCTAGAAGAAAACCTAGGCAATACCATTCAGGACATAGGCATGGGCAAGGACTTCATGTCTAAAACACCAAAAGCAATGGCAACAAAAGCCAAAATTGACAAATGGGATCTAATTAAACTCAAGAGCTTCTGCACAGCAAAGGAAACTACCATCAGAGTGAACAGGCAACCTACAAAATGGGAGAAAATTTTCGCAACCTACTCATCTGACAAAGGGCTAATATCCAGAATCTACAATGAACTCCAACAAATTTACAAGAAAAAAACAAACAACCCCATCAAAAAGTGGGCGAAGGACATGAACAGACACTTCTCAAAAGAAGACATTTATGCAGCCAAGAAACACATGAAAAAATGCTCACCATCACTGGCCATCAGAGAAATGCAAATCAAAACCACAATGAGATACCATCTCACACCAGTTAGAGTGGCAATCATTAAAAAGTCAGGAAACAACAGGTGCTGGAGAGGATGTGGAGAAATAGGAACACTTTTACACTGTTGGTGGGACTGTAAACTAGTTCAACCCTTGTGGAAGTCAGTGTGGCGATTCCTCAGGGATCTAGAACTAGAAATTCCATTTGACCCAGCCATCCCATTACTGGGTATATACCCAAAGGACTATAAATCATGCTGCTATAAAGACACATGCACACGTATGTTTATTGCGGCATTATTCACAATAGCAAAGACTTGGAACCAACCCAAATGTCCAACAATGATAGACTGGATTAAGAAAATGTGGCACATATACACCATGGAATACTATGCAGCCATAAAAAATGATGAGTTCACGTCCTTTGTAGGGACATGGATGAAATTGGAAATCATCATTCTCAGTAAACTATCGCAAGAACAAAAAACCAAACACCGCATATTCTCACTCATACGTGGGAATTGAACAATGAGAACACATGGACACAGGAAGGGGAACATCACACTTCGGAGACTGTTGTGGGGTGGGGGGACGGGGGAGGGATAGCATTGGGAGATATACCTAATGCTAGATGACGAGTTGGTGGGTGCAGTGCACCAGCATGGCACATGTATACATATGTAACTTACCTGCACGTTGTGCACATGTACCATAGAGCCTAAAGTATGATAATAATAATAATAATAATAATAATAATAAAAAGAAAAAAAAAGAAATGTGGCACATATATACTATGGAATACTATGAAGCCATAAAAAATGATGAGTTCGTGTCCTTTGTAGGGACATGGATGAAACCGGAAACCATCATTCTCAGCAAACTATTGCAAGGACAGAAAACCAAATACCACATGTTCTCACTCATAGGTGGGAATTGAACAATGAGAACACATGGGCACAGGAATGGGAACATCACACTCTGGGGACTGTTGTGGGGTTGGGGGAGGGGGGAGGGATAGCATTTGGAGACATACCTAATGCTAAATAATGAGTTAATGGGTGCAGCACACCAACATGGCACATGTATACATATGTAACAAACCTGCATATTGTGCACATGTACCCTAAAACTTAAAGTATAACAATAATAAAATAAAATAAAATAAAATAAATAAATTTTTTAAAAAGTCAGAATTCATTAAATCTATTTTTACATTTTCTATTAAATGTGGTTCTTTCATTTCTTCAACATAAAAATGAAAACTTTTTTTAATAACTGAAGATGTTAGTTAAGTTTATAAGGAAAGAAAAAGTAAAACTTTACCAAAAGAATAAAAAACAAAGACGGAACAGTTTAACCAATTGCCAAGTTTCCAGTTGGAAGTTTTCCCATTGCTTGGCCTTGTAACTTACTGCTTACAGCTCATCTTCTCTAGCCCCAGTCACGAATTACCATGTATGCAATCCAGTTTTGTCAGAAGGTTCTACGCCATCAAGATACTATTCATTTATGCTTGAAAATAAAATTATTTGAATAAGTTAGGCTTTTCCACTAAGAGTAGTTCTGACTGAACTAAGAACTTTATTCAATGAATGGGAAAATTATGTTCCTCATCCTCCATCCTCTGGCTTTAAGCCAGGCCTGGAACCTGGCAAAGAATGTCAAGCTTCTAAAGCTAATATTCTAAGCTATCCTTTAGTTCTAGGAGGAAATAAACAATTTCTGGGATTTTTGTTCCTATATGCTGTAATATAAACTTATACCTATCTACATATAAAAATAACTATTTTAGAAAGAAGAATATCAATTTAATAATTTGTTTATTGGAATTTTTCCAGTTAAAATAATTTCTTCCACTTCAAACTGCTTTATAACTTCTTTCATCTCCTTAACTACTGAGACAGACTCAGGCTTGGGTAGCATAGTGATCAGAATATTTCCAACCACAGTTTCCTATTGCAAAGATGCCCAGTAGTGTGTGTATAGAAATACCTAGATGTGACCTCTTCCAGGCAATTTATGTAGAACAAGTATTTTGGACCCGTCAGTGAACTACAAAGTCAATCTCAAAGGCTGTAGAGAGAAGATGGAAGTAACAAAATACCTGGAGCATAAACCAGAGCATTCCTAGAAGATATTGTTTTATACAGGTTGTACTGAAAACATTCAACAAAAACTCACAAGTGTATGATGTCCTGTAGGATCAAACAGGAAACTGAGTATCACCAAAGAGAGTAACTTTGATACGGGATCAGAGTGGGTGTATGGTAGGCTAATGAGAAGAATCAGGGGTGTCAGAGAGAAGGAGAAAATCAGGAACAGGAGAAAAATGTAATTTCCTGGTTTAAGTAGTTGTAAAACTGAGCATTTAGTAAATTTCTACTTATTGTAGTTTGTCCCTACAAACTCTTTAATAATATGATCAGTTTTATTGGTTGCATGAAACAACGTGCATGTGCTACAGGGAAGATCTAAACTAAGAAGCGTATTAAGAAAGAGGAGTGAGAAGAAGGATTGGGACAATACTCTTATCTCACACAGGGAAAAGGCCTCAGTTTTCCTGTTGGGTTTGGTAGCTACAAAGCAAATAAAGGGGCTGGACTCCAGTTTTATCAGATACTTCAAACTTCATGCTCCATCTCTCCATCTCTTTATGTGCAGCAAGGATGTGTCAATGGGAAATTATATGTTCATCCCATTTGCTAAGGCAGGGAATCAAAAGTTTATTTTTAATTAAAAACAAGATATAAAGTATTTTTAAAATAGAAAACTGCATGCAGTTTGTGTTCAATTGTTACTGTGCTTATCTGCACAAGTTACTTAACTTCTCTATGCCTCAGTTTCCTCATCTATAAAACAGGAGAAATAGAACCATCCTCAAAGGGGTTTTAGATATATTGAGTTAGCATATGTAAAGCAGTAAGAATAGTGTCCAATTCACAGTAAGTGCTGTAAACTATTTTTAGTTATTTTTGTAGTCACCTCAACATATCCAAAGACCCAAGTAGCTTTCTACAGAGCATAATATTCAGCCTTTCTTGATCAATAAAATTAAGAAAATGAAAAATTAAAAAAATCAAAAAATGAAAAACAGTGGAGAAATAAAATCAGATCCACCCCAGAGTAGCCACTTTATCTGTTTTTAATAATTTGAAAGAGATAAACAGAGAGTCTAAATTATTTCCAGCTAATCAATAAAAGATATATTCATTTCTATTACTTTAGACTAACCTACCAAAAGCTAAAATGAAGGCCCACCTATTTAAAAGTGTGAGGAGATTATATATATTTTTTTATTTAGTTCAACCTTCTAAAGGCTGTTTTTCACACAGGTGAGGAACAGTTGATTGCAATACTTTGTGCTAAGAGGTAGTTCATCCTGCCAGAAAGAAAAAGCCAGATTGGATTGACAAGGTATATAAAAGCTCCAAGGTAGCTGGGCGCAGTGGCTCACGCCCGTAATCGCAGCACTTTGGGAGGCTGAGGCGAGCAGATCACTTAAGGCCAGGAATTCGAGACCAACCCGGTCAATTTGGTAAAACCCCGTCCCTGCTAAAGATACAAACATTAGCTGGGCATGTTGGCATGCGCCTGTAATTCCAGCTACTTGGGAAGCTGACACAGGAGAATCGCTTGAACCTGGGAGGCAGAAGCTGCAGTGAGCCAAGATCATGCCACGGCACTCTAACCTGGGTGACAGAGTGAGACTCCATCTCAAAAAAAAAAAAGGTTTCAAGGTAAGGAAAGAGCTTTTTCCCAGTGAGTCAGAGATCAAATGCGTATAAAATGTTTTATCTAAATAAAAAATTTACCATTTTTCCTTAAATTTACACTTACTTTTCCCCAGATGCCTTTAGGCTTTCTGGAATTTCTATATTGAGTCAAACCTGTTTTAGCAATAGTTTTTAATTGTTACAACTCTGGCTAACACTTATATGCAGATTGAGAGGAAAAAATAAAGAGTAATTAAGATTATAGGAGACTATTTTAATCCTGGAATTCTGACACTGAGGATATTCAACATAAAATACAACTTTACCCAAGCAAAATGAGATTAGGAGGAAATCATCATGACAAAATAAAACTAGCAATTCTAAAGACATGTACATATAGTGAAGTGAATTTTTTCTTTGTAAAAGTTAGTTGAACAATGGTCAAAATGGTCAAAATGGTCAAAATTAAAGAATCACATATTGTTAGTAAACCGGAAAACTGCAAAAATTGACCTTGGAAGAAATGAAACCTTTAGAGAAGTTATTAACAGAAAATAGAATTGACATTAGCCAAACTTTTCATGGTAATGTTTACTGACCAAAAATTGATAAAAGAATTATATCTTCCTTTAAAATTTGACATTGGAAAATTGTAATAGGGAGAAATGATGACCACAAAAATATTTAATGAAACAGCTTTGGTTGTTCAAACAATGTAGATAAAACATAATCACTAAGTCAAACCTTTATTTTAAAATTGACATTCAGTTCAGTGAAGTTTAGTAGAATAAAAAAGAATAAAACCGTAGTTTCACACTGCTATACAAAAAATTGAGGAATCAAACTCATAGATTTTACTTCAAAAAATGTAATAACTCTTTATTGACCTGAATTCATTGATGATGGTATAAATCTGAATATTGGTATTTAGAAGCAGAGTCAAAATATCCTCAGGTCAACATTTAAAGTAGGTCAGAGTGTCAGAATCAAGAAAAAGATCTAGAAGATAGCTGACTAGATGCAGCTGGGAATGGCCTCCCCCACTAACAGAAACCAAAATATAGAGTAAACAATTATACTTCGAAAAAATATTTTGAGAGAAAACACCAAAAATCGATAGGGAGGTGACAGACTTTGTGGCTGAAGAAGGAGGAAGCTGGGAAGCCTGCATGGAGTCACCGAGCACCAAGACCAGCTCCCGGCCCTCAACAGGTCCTAAGGAAGGGGTGAGTAAAGGAACTCCAAGGCAGCACACCCCAAATACAAACCTCTGGGATCCTAGAGACAAGAGATCCCATGACCCCCACAGACATTTGAATTGGCAGGAGGAACTTCTCAGAGACCAGACAGAGGCAGAGATTGAACCTGCATAGAGCCCTGAAGGTTTCAAGGTGGCACGTGGTGCAGCTGCAACAAAACGTAACTTCAGGCATTTATCCCACAAGGCTCTCCATCTTGCTCTGAGTGACTGTGGCTCCTGCTGACTCTTGGGCCAGGAGAGAGCAAGGCTCCCTTTCCTGCAGAAGCAGAGCACATCTGATCCACATGCTGCCTTGTCCACCACTCCCTCCTAAGACAACCTGCCTGGCTACTCCTGCAGGAGGTTGCCCACAGCACAGCCTCCACCGCCCCACCTGAGTGTTTTGCCAGCTGCCTGTGAGGAGTTAAACTCCCCCAGCACAGCCGGCACTCAACCCTGAGGGTTCAGAGGACAAAACTACTGGCCCAGTCCCTACCCCCCAGGATTCAAGCATGCTATCCAGGGGCATCAAGCTGAGATCTGTGGCCTGAGCTCAGGTGGGGGAGGAGCCCCCACTCTCAGAACCCTGAGGGAGTGTGGCGTGTGCTCATGTGGTGGCATAGGAGCTGGTCATCCCTCCCTGCACCAGACCAGTCCAGAAAGGGTGAAACCTGTTATCTGCAGCTTCTGCCCCAAGGAGCCCTGCAGCCTAGAACATTTTGGAACAGCAAGTGACCTGAGTGCAGAAGGCTTGGGACAAATCTCGCTGGTTGGGCCTGTTCTTAGGCAGGCATCAGAGGGAGACCCAGTAGAAGGAGTGCAAGCTGAGCAGTCCCACAATCATCCTCTGGGCTAAAATCCCTGGCTACAGTCAACACACAAGCTGAACACCTGTGGTACCACCACTCTGCCTCAGGATCCTCCACTCTTGACCCACTGAATCACCAGACTACCTGCAGACATACCTCACAACCTCCTTGGACTCTGCCAGGCTTAGAGGACCAGTAGGTCTCCAGGGAATTGTGGGTCTCCTGGTGACCTAACACTTGGCACAGACCACACCTAAGAAAGTGTGGAGAAGGTAGCCCATCAAAGCCCCACTTGGTGCTAAGGAAATGCAGGTGTGATGCCAGTAATTGCAGGGGACTCCACTAAGGCCTGTGGACAAACTTGGTGAGGAAGTCATCTTTTTCCCCCCATTCCCCTCCCCAGAGCACTGCTGCACATGTACTGAAACATGCAAGAGGCATGTGGCTAAGAGCCTATTTGCCAGCCCTGACTCTTAAGCACTATCTACTGGATTGCAGCCTGAATCACACCAGCAAGCAAAAATACATCCCTTCAGCACTCAATGCCTGGAAACCCATGCAGGAAAGGATCCACAACCAAGGAACTCTACAGAGCCTTGGCCCTCTAAAAGCACATAGCAATGAAGCCAATACTATACACAACATACACCACAGTCAAACACAAAAATTATTATAAAAACAAAAAGTCCCATCCAAATGACAGCAATTTCAAAAAGAAATACTGGCCCTCTCATATGAGAAGGAATCAGTGCAAGAACTCTAGCAATTTCAAAAGTCAGAGTGTTTCCTTACCTCTAAAGGATTGCATTACCTCTCCAGCAATGGATCCTAACCAGATTCAAATGTCTGAAACAACTGACATAGAATTCAGAATATGGATGGCCAAGAAAGCTCAATGAGATTCAGGAGAAAATTAAAACCCGATCCAAGAAAGCTCAAAAAATGATCCAAGTATCGAAAGACAACAGAGCCATTTTAAGAAAGAACCAAACTCAACTTCTGGAATTGAAAATTTCACTATAGAAATTTCAAAATACAGCTGAAAGTCTTAATAACAGATTAGACCAAGCTGAGGAAAGAATTTCCGAGCTTGAAGATCAGTCTTCCAAATCAACTCAGTCAGACAAAAACAAATAAAAAAGAATGATTTAAAAATGGACAAAGCCTCTAGAGACTATACGTGTGACTCACTGGCATGTCTGAGAGAGAAGAGAGAGTAAGCAACTTGGAAAACATATCTGAGGATACAATCCACAACAATTTTCTCAATTTTGCTAAAGAAGTTGACATGTAAGTTCAAGAAATTCAGAGAATCTTTGTGTGATATTATACAAGGTGACCTTCCTCAAGACACATAATTATCAGAATTTTCAAAGTCAACATGAAAAGAAATCTTAAAGGCAACTGTATTAAAGGGTCATATCAATTACAAAGGGAACCTCATCAGGTGAACAGTGGACTTCTCAGCAGAAACCTTACAAGCCAGAATAGACCTGGAGGCCTATTTTTAGCATTCTTGAAGAAAAGAAATTCCAACCAAGTATTTTGTATCTCACCAAACTAATTTTCATAACAGAAGGAGAAAGACAATTTTTTCCAAACAAGCAATCACTAAAAAAATTCATTACCACTAGACCAGTTTTACAAGAGACACTTAAAGGAGTTCTAAACATGGAAATAAAAGAATAATACTTGCTACCACAAAAACACATGAGTACATAGTCCACAGAACCTATAAAAAACAACTACACAATTGAGACTACAAAGTATCCAGCTAACAACATCACAACAGGATCAAAACCTCACATATCGGCCAGGTGCAGTGGCTCACGCCTGTAATCCCAGCACTTTGGGAGGCCGAGGCAGGTGGATCACAAGGTCAGGAGATCGAGACCATCCTGGCTAACACAGTGAAACCCCACCTCTACTAAAAATACAAAAATTAGCCAGGCGTGGTGGCGGGCACCTGTGGTCCCAGCTACTCGGGAGGCTGAGGCAGGAGAATGGCATGAACCCGGGAGGCGGAGCTTGCAGTGAGCCCAGATCGCTCCACTGCACTCCAGCCTGGGCGACAGAGCGAGACTCCATCTAAAAAAAGAAAAACCTCACATATCAATATTAACCTTGAATGTAAGTGGCCTAAACACCCCACTAAAAGGCATAGAGTGGCAAATTGGATTTTTTTTTAAAAAAAGACCCAACCTTTCTCTGTCTTCAAGAGACACGTATCATGTGTAACAACACCTACAGGCTCATTGCTTCTGAATGACTTTCGGGATAGAAAAAGGTCTATCAAATAAGCAGGAAATGAAAAAGAGCAGGAGTGGCTATTCTTGTATGAGATAAAACAGGATTTAAACTCACAACAGAAAAAAAGACAAAAAAGGGTATTACATAATGATAAAGAATTCATTTCAACAAAAAAGACATATTTGTCCTAAATATATATGCACTCAACACTGGAGCACTCAGATTCATAAAACAGGTACTTCTACACCTACCGAAAGACTTAAACATCCAATAATAATGGGGAACCTCAATACCCTACTAAGAGCGTTAGATCATCGAGGCAGAAAACTAACAAAGAAATTCTGGACTAAATTCAATTCTTGACCAACTGGACCTAAAAGACATCTACAAGATACTACCCAACAACCACAGAATATACATTCTTCTCATGTGCATATGGAATATAGTCTAAGATCAACCACATTCTTGGCCATAAAGCAAGTCTCAATAAATTTAAAAAAACTGAAATCATACCACACATATTCTCAGACCACAGTGGAATAAAAATAGATATCAATGCCAAGAGGATTTCTCAAAACCACACAACTACATGAAAACTAAGCAACTTGCAAATGACTTTTGGGTAACCAACAAAATTAATGAAATAAACAAATTCTTTGAAATAAATGAAAAGAGAGACACAACATAGCAAAAGCTCTGGGATGCAGCAAAAGCAGTGTTAAGAGGAAAGTTTATAGCACTAAATACCTATATTGAGAAGTTAGAAAAATCTCAAATTAACAATCTAATATCACACTTAGAGGAACTAGAAAAACAAGAACAAACTCATCCCAAAGCTGGCAGAAGAAAATAAATTACTAAAATCAGAAGAGAACTAATTGACACTGAGATGCCAAAATTCATAAAAAAGGATCAACAAAACAAAAAATTGGTTCTTTGAAAGGAGAAACAAATAATGCCAAGAGACTGCTAGCTAGATTAACAAAGAAAAAAAGAGAGGCAATCCAAATGAGTACAATACCAACGACAATGGTGACATTACAACCAATCCCATAGAAATACAAAAGATCCTCAGAGACAACTATGAATACATCTATCTACAAAAATTAAAAACCTAGAGGAAATAGGTAAATTCATAGTCTCCCAAGATTTAATCAGGAAGAAATTGAAACGCTGAACAAGCCAATAATAAATTCTGAAATAGAGCCAGTAACAAAAAAAGTACCAACCAAAAAAAGCCCTGTAGCAGACAAATTCACAGGCAAAATCTACCAGATGTATAAAGAAGAGCTGGTACCAATCTTACTGAAACTATTCCAAAAAATCAAGGAGAGGCGACTCCTCCCTAATTCATTCTACAAAACCAACATCATTCTGATACCAAAATCTGGCAAAGACACAACAAACAAAGAAAACTCCAGGCCAATATCCTTGATGAACTTAGACACAAAAATCCTTAACAAAAAAAAAAAAAATGAGCAAATCAAATCCAGCAGCACATCAATAAGCTAATTCATCCTATCAACTAGGATTTATTCCTGGGATGCAAGGTTGGTTCAACATACATTAATCAATAAATGTGACTCACCACTTCAACAGAATTAAAAACAAAGACCATATGATCATCTCAATAGGTGCAAAAAAAGCTTTTGATAAAATCCAATATCTCTTCATAATAAAAACTCTCAGTTTTTTAAAAATCTTCAAATGTCTAGCAAAAGTAAGCATTAAAGGAACATACCTCAAAATAATGGGCAATTTGTGAAAAACCTGTAGCCAACATCATACTAAAAGAGCAAAAACTGGAAGCATTTCCCTTGAGGAACTGGAACAAGACAAGGATCCTCACTCTCACCACTCCTATTCAGTATAGTACTGGAAGTCCTAGCTAGTGCAATCAGGTGAGAGAACAAAACAAAATGGATCTAAATAGGAAAAGAATATGTAAAATTGTCTATCTCCACTGAAGATAGAACTTGATACAAAGAAAACTCTAAAGACTCTCTTGAAAGACTCCTAAATATAATAAATGACTTCAGTAAAGTTTTAGGATACAAAATCAATGTACAAAATCTAGTAGCATTTCTGTACTGCAGTAACATTCAAGCTGATAGCCAAATCAAAAATACAATCCCATTTACAATAGCCAAAAATAAAATAAAATACCTAGGAATACATTTAGCCAATGGTGTAAAATAGAGAACTACAAGGAGAACTACCAAACACTGCTGAAAGAAATAATAGATGACACAATCAAATGAAAAAATATTCCTTGCACATAGATTGGAAGAATCAATATTGTTTAAATGGCCATACTGCCCAAAGCAATATACAGATTCAACATTATGCCTATCAAACCACCAACACCACTTTTTACAGAATTAGAAAAAACTAATCTAAAATTTATATAAAACCAAAAAAAAGAGCCCAAATAGCCAAAGCATCCTAACCAAAAAGAACAAAGTTGGCATCACATTACCCAACTTCAGACATATCACATTACCCAATTTCAAACTATACTATAAGGCTACAGTAATCAAAACAGCATGGTACTGGTATAAAAACAGGCATGTAGACCAATGAAACAGGATAGGGAACTCAGAAATAAAGCTGCACTCCTACAACCAACTGACTTTCAACAAAGCCAACAATAATAAGCAATAAGGAAAGGACTCCCTATTTAATAAATGGTGCTGGGGTAGCTGGCTATCTATATGCAAAAGAAAGAAACTAGACCTCCTACCTATCACCATATAGAAAACTTAACTTGTGATGGATTGAATATTTAAATGTAAGACCTCAAACTATAAAAATACTAGAACACCACCTAGGAAATAACCTTCTAGACATTGGTCTTGGCAGAGAATTTAGAACTAAGTCCACAAAAGCAGTTGTAACAAAAACAACAACAAAATTAAGCCAGGCACAGTGGCTCACACCTGTAATCCCAGCACTTTGGGAGGCCAAGATGGGTGGATTGCTTGAGTCTGGAAGTTTGAGACCAGCCTGGGCAACATAGTGAGACCCCCATCTCTACAAAAAACATACAAATTAGCCAGGCATCATGGCACATAGTCCCAACTACTCAGAAGGCTGAGATGGAAGGATTACTTGAGCCTAGGAAGGTCTAAGCTGCAGTGAGCCATGATCACACCACTGCACTTCAGCCTGAGTGACAGAATGGGACCCTGTCTCAAAAAAAAAAAATTGACAAGTGGGACCTAATTAAACTAAAGAGCTTCTGCACAGCAAGAGAAACTATCAACAGGGTAAACAGACAACTGACAGAATGGGATAAAATATTAGTAGCAAACTATGCACCCAACAAAGGTCTAATATCCAGAATCTATAAGGAACTTAACCAAACAAGTAAAAAACAACTCCATTAAAATGTGGGCAAGATACTTCAAAAAGAAGATATACAAGTGGCCAAGAAACAAGTGAAAAAAATGCTTCACATCATGCATCATCAGACAAATGCAAATCAAAACCACAAAGCAATACCATCTCACACCAGTGAGAGTGGTAATTATTAAAAAGTTAAAAAATAACAGATGTTGGTGAGTACACAGAGAAAAAGGAACTCTTTATGCTGTTGGTAGGAATGTAAATCAGTTCAGTCACTGTGGAAAGCAGTTTGGAGATTTCTCAAAGAAGCAAAAATAGAACTACCACTCAACCTAGCAATCCCATTGCTTGGTATATATCCAAAGGAAAAGAAATTGTTCTACCATAAAGACACCTGCACTTGTATGTTTGTTGCACCAGGATTCACAATAGCAAAGATATGGAATCAACCTAGGTGCCCATCAACAGTGGAATGGATAAAGAAACCATGGTACATGTACACCAGGGAATACTATGCAGCCACAAAGAGAGAGAAATTATGTCCTTTGAAGCAACATGGATGTAGGTGGAGGCCATCATCCTAAGTTAATTGATGCAGAAATAGAAAGCCAAACATTGCATATTTTCCCTTATAAGTGGGAGCTAAACATTGGGTACATACAGACATAAACATGGGAACAATAGACACTGGGGACTATAAGATGGGAGTGAGGATGGGGACAAAGGCTGAAAATCAACCTATTGAGTACTCTGCTCACTATTTGGGTGACAGATTCTACCTCAATGGCTCTATCCCAAACCCTCACATCATGCAATATACTCTTGTAACAAGCCTGCACATGTGCCCTCTGAATCTAAAATAAAATTTGAAATTTAAAGAATAAGATAGAAAAATATCTAAACACTGTTTTCATTGTCTCGCATGTCATGCAGATCTTTGCCTAAAAAAAGCTGGAGAGCCATCTCAACTTTCTTTGATTTGGCTAAGGAAGTGTTATTTGAAGGATTATTATGAAACAAGTATTAATACCTCATTTAAAAAGACTCTCTGTATACATACACATATGCCCATACATATATATACGTATGACAATGTAATCATGTTTTATGTTATTACAAAGGGTTAAAAATTCTTCTTTATCTTGTATACTTTAAAGTAATATATGTTTATGTTTGGTTATAAATAAAGATTTTGATATGTCAGAATCAAATTGATAGGGTCAAAGTAGCCAATATCCAAAATGGCATACTGTACATTAGGCTAATATATTTGCTTTTGTGGTTTGATATTTATGTACTATAAATTAGATAAAATGTGATAAATGAAAAAAGTAATATTGAGTCATTAGAATTGTGCTTTGAGCATTTTAAATAGCAGTTGGTTATTTATTTGCTCACTTCACGACTTGATTTTGACAATAGGAACTGTAATTACAAACAGATTTGTCTGATTATTTTGTGGAGAACAGACCAGAGTAGAGTAATAGCTGCAGATAAAAATGAGTTAGGAGGTAATGGTAGGTATCTAACAGAGAAATAACAGTGGTTTGAATGAAGCCATTTAGTGGAGATGGTGAGTGGTGATGCCCTTATTAGAGAAAGGAAGGTAGACACAAGAGCAGATTTGGTGAGGTATAAAGTCAAATAAATAAGTCCAGGGCAAGAAAGAGCAATCAGGGCTAGAGATGTAAATCTAGGACTTAACGGCACATTCATGGTATTTAAAACTATGGGATCAGATACAATTACCTAGAAAAGTCAGAGAAAATGCATCCTGGGGGCTCTCCAACACCCAGACTTTAAGTGTGAGTGACTGGGCAGAGAAGGAGAGATCAGAGAGTCAGGAGGAAACCCAGGAGAGTGTGGTATCATGGAAGCAGAAGAAGAAAGTGTTTAAAAAAGTAGAGTGGCTGAGCATGCTAAATGCTGCTGAGACAGAGTAAGGTGAGGAAAAGAATTCTGTAATGGAAGAGCAAGATATAGGTCTGTGGAAATGATAAAAAACTGTTTCATGAAGTAATGCAGATACAATTCCGGTTGGAGTGGGTTAATGAGAGAATAGGAGAAAAGTGGAGTCAACGCCTATAAACAATTCTTTTGAGTTTTAGCGTGATGAAAGGGTTAATTGATCATTGTTTTTAAATAAATTTCAGGCGGCTGTATTAAGGCATATTTACATGTAGGTAAGAAAGAGAGAGGGGATAATTGCAAGAGCAAAGTCTTTGAAGAGGCAATACTGATAGAGGTAATATGAGCCTTGGAAAGGATGAGGACAACCCTTCCCTGTAACAGAAGAGGAAGTGGAACGAGCCACTGGCTTTGGTGGGCCTCAGCTTCTTTGGAACACAAGGCTGTTGAAGAATGTGTACTATGGGTTAACACCAATAATACTCCAATTCTCCCAAGCTTACCCACATTGTTAGCACAGTTAAGCTTTCTTTAATATCAGGCTCTTAAAAAGAAGTATACATGTGGAGTGAATGAACCAAAAAGAAAAGACAAAAATGCCATCATCCACCCAATCGAAATGCAAGGCCTGTTTATTCACTTACCCCTGACTACTGAGTGCACCCCAGATCTTAGGATCTGGGAGTGTTTCCCTCTGCTGAGATGCACTTTTAGTGGATGCAAAACCAACAGTTCCTCCTGGGCCATGACTCAGCAGAGTTATCCCAGTAGTACCTTGTCTGGGAGAATGGAAGTGGCATAGTGCAATATCTTATATTGAACTTTTCCTCTTTCTTTTACTTCTGTCCATTCAAGCAGAAGCAGCACTCAGTGGTACTTCTCTCTCCTTAGGCTACTTTATATCAGAAGTGGAATGTTTTTTCCTCATTGGTTTATTTATCTCATAAACCTTGTCAGAAAGACGAGGGCTTTATTTTAGGCCTAATTACTTTATTCTAAGTGAGAAGACAAGGTATATGAATAAAAACATAACTCAGATCACACTGAGCAAAAAAAACATTATTTTGACCCATGATACATTTTGAGGCAGAATAATTCAGACTTCTGATGGCACAAAAAAGACTTGACCTCTACTTTGTTTTAAGGTAGGAAAAAAAAAATCTGCTGATACATTTTTTACCTTTTTATTTCAACCCCAAGATTAAAAAATTACAAATGGAAATTTACAAAATAGCCTTTACAAAAGTTTCTATTACCTACCTTTCTACCTTATATGATCATATATGATAAAGTAACAAAATCTATATGAAGGAATTTTGAAACTGTAAAATGCTATCTAAGTGTGAGAACAAACAGCAGCATCTAAGTAGGTAAAATTAAAGTACATGAGAGTCAATAAATGGGTTTTGAGAACAGAGGCAGGAAACTACATGTATGATCATATTTTCTTATACATTTATTTATTTAATCGACAAACAATAATTGTGTATATTTATGGATTGCAATGTGATGTTTTGCTCTATGTATACATTGTAGAAAGATTAAGTTAAGCTAATTAACATATCCATCACCTTGCTATGGTGATCACAGTTAATAATAATGTATTGCATATTTTAAAATTGCTAATAGAATGGACTTATAACATTCTCACCACATATATAATAATCTTTTATTTGAAGATTGGGGATCCAAGTAATGTTGGAAGTCACAGCATAAAAGTACTTATTTGTGTACCTCAGGGGCAATGAGATTGCACAAAGGAAGAGAAATTCTTGAAGCCAGTGCTGCTGAAATTTTTGTTTGCACATGAATCACCTGAGAATCTTCTGAAGGTGCAGATTCTGATTCAATAAGTCTGGGATGGGACTTGAGATGCTGAATTTCCAACTCCCAGGTCCTACTCATGCTGCTGGTCTACAGACCACACTTTGAGTAGCAAGGCTCAACTCTATGGGGCTGACTAAGGAGAGAGCCGGCTGTCAGAAAAAGAAGACTGAATAATATACACATAGTGTCATGAAAGCTGGAGAGTGAAGGTGTTTATTGGAAAGAGAGATTTGAATAAGACTCACGTGTCAAAGTCACAAACTGAGCTGAAAGGAAGGAAAGAAAACAAGATGTGTCAGGTGAGCTGGGGTGATAAAGCATCAGTGGCTGCGAGATGTTTTTCCTGGGAAATTCATTTACAACTCCAAAAAGAGGGAACCCTTTCAGGAAGGAGAAACCAGACAGTTGAAAGAATAATCCAAAAAAAGCTTCAGTCAGCAATTATTCTTTACCAACCAAATATTTCGCTATTCCTAGATTTTAAAAGAATCACATATTTCTCAATGGATAGACTGTCATGAAAGATTCTTAGCACTGAATACTCAGACTATGACTTACCAAAGTCCTCTTCCTGAGAGGGAGTATCTGCTGGTTTTTCTAGGAAAAAGCACAAAAGGCAAAAAAAAATTTGTAGGGGCTGATGACTCTGAGGCTCTATACACATCTCTCCCTATCCTAAAAATTCTTAGTCTTTAGACTAACACACAAAATAACATAAGGCAGTTGGACTTGTTGAACTAATTCTTTATATACAAAGCTGCCGATAATGAGCATTTATTCTTAAGAAGTTACCAAAAAAAAAAATTCATGAAGGTGCTGGAGGTAAGAGGTTTGGGGATGATGAAATAAAGCTGTTAATTCTTCCATTTGCATCTATGACTTGTATAATGTAGGTGATATGTAGAGACTTGAAAAATTCATTACTAAGAAATGAGGCATTTTGTTTACTTTCATTTTCTGTTCCTGCTTTAAACTTCAGAAGACACATTAGTCATGAAAAACAATATGCATTAAATACCTTTTATTACATGCAGAATAGCCAGTGTAGACTAGGGAAAAGAGATATATTTTGAATTCAGCAGTCCCACCTTAATCACACTATGTGTGGCCTTTAACTTTAACGGAAACTCCCATGTGATAACTATGAATGACTCTATTCAATTTGGAAGGTACAAATTATGGTAATTTTGGGGAATGGGGAGGTGGCACGTGCCATAATGAACAATAACAGCATCCTAATGCTTCAAGTGTCACATATGTTAAACAAAAACACTAATGCTTTCTATGAACACCCCATTCTCTGGTGCTTTATCAGACTTGCCAACTCATTAATTAGAGCTATTGAAAAGAATTCCCTCTATAGACCTCATGGGCAGAAATTACAATGCTTGGTCTCCCCATTGATTTTTCACCAATCAGACTAACAGTAGCAAATCATTGAGAGTCAGAGTTGGGGTAAAGATTCCAGGGCAAGCGAACATTTGTAAATTGTGTTCCCTTGGGAAAAATAATAATAACGATAATTAAAATAGCAACCAACTTTTGAACACTTACTATGCACCAGGTGCCATGTTTCATTTATGTTATCTCATTTAATATTCACAACAAGCCTGCAGTAGTTACAATAATCAGTGCACTTCTAAAAATGAGAATCCAAGGTTCCCAGAGGCAACGTGAACTTTTGGGTCTAATCTTTGTTTAAAGTTACACTGCTAGTAAGTGGGGAACCTGGAATTCAAACTTAGGTCTGTGTGCTCCAGAGTTCATTTGTAATCAATACAACTACTAGCCTCCAGTAATATCAAATGTATGAGAAAAATAAAGATTACTCATAACGTTTTCAGGATATTCCCCACCACCACACACACACCTTTAAAACAAGCAACACTGACCCACCTTCATTAGGATGGTAAGCATTATTAGGGACATACAGGTTTCACACTCACCATTTAAAAAGCTAAGTGAAGTGCCCAAAATATCATAAAATGGCCATCTCTTGCTGATTTTCTTAAAATAGTATGTACGTGCAAGGATTGGCACCTGAGAGGTAGAATAAAATGAATAAAATGTCAAGATCCAATATGGACTACCTTTTTCCTGTTGCTGGGCCCTAAATGACCGAGTTTGCCTTTAATGTCCCAAATACATTTTTAAAAAACAACAAACTTCAAGGTTCATGGTTATCTTAAAAGGTTACATATCATAGCTCTTCTTATCATACACTTCTAATCATATTTTAGCTTATATAATAACAGTGGTCAGCCTCTGCCTCCAGCCCTCTACTCCAATTTTCTCCAGCTCCCTCAGCTATATAAACTAGTAAATTCCATCTGCAGACCCAGTCCCATTTGGAATCAGTGCTAGGTATAGCAGGAAGCATGTCAGTAATCTCAGACCCTGCCGATGAGAGGAGAAGGGAACTGGTAGTTACTATAATGTAGGTGTTTCACAGATGAAGTTAAATCCTCTTAACAACTATACACTGTGTCATATACCCCATTTTACACGAGAATACTGAAACTAGGATGGTGAAAATATTTGACCAACATTGTACCTTGTCATTGGTTAAGGAACAAACAAAGCAAACAAAGAAAACAGGATCTAGGTGGTCTCCACCTCCCAGGCTAAATTCCATACAGTATAGCTTTGACTCCTCTTTCTCAATTTTGCATAATGAATCAAGAAAAGCAAAGTTCATATCTTGGCATGATCAGTTTACAAGATGGTTGAGCCTGCTTTCTGTATCATCTTTTTCAAAAGTTGTTTAGGAGAACATTCGTATCTCATGTAGGCTGCCTTCTGGTATCTGCGTAAGATACCAAAACCATGCTATTTTGACCTTGACAACAGCTGGGAAGACTGGAATCTAGTGTGAGAGAAGTTCTTGGACATTCACCCTGCCTGCTTATATCTAGTTTAGTAAATTTAGAATGAAGTTTCAGACTAGGAGCCAAAAGAGTCATACTTTCCAGTTTTATTGCTGGGCCTTTTACCACACTTTATTCCCTTTTGTCTTTCTTGCTTGGAAGGTCTGTTCAGGGGGATGAGAACTGGTAGGAGATGGAGGTGGAGGAGCGGGTAGCAATGAGTGGAACTCATTGATGTGAGTCCTGCTCCTATTGTGTCATCCTGAGACCTTATTAAAAAGAGGCAAGACTCTAGACCCATAATCAAGCACAGCATCACTAATGATGGGTCAACCACATGTTGTTTCTCCTGATGTAAGGCAATAGAGTTTATACGGCATACCTAGCTAGGATGTATTCTGGCTCAAAATACCCAACAGGAGCCACCACCAATGATTTAGATTAAGTGTAACCTACACATAGGAAATGAAGATAAACAAACTAAATGAAATCACTGGAAAGGAACTAAACACATCCAGAAAGTGGAGATATTCTCCAGGGCAATAGGTCAGTGTCAGAGGAAAAGGGGAGTGTGCTAATCAGAAGAGACTTCAGGGACATAGCCACCAGATGCAAGGTCTGGCCCTGGATTAGACCCTGATTTGGACAGAATGTGGTAAATACAGTGTTGGGGGACAATTGGGGCAATCAGAATATAGAATGAATATTAGCTAAATTTAACATTTGTTGTAATGGAAAGATGGAAACTCTTAACAGAAAAAAAGCAGGTAGCAAAAAGCATGTAAAAGCAAAATCTCATTATTGTAAAAATATTGTATATCTGGAAGGAAATATAATAACGGTTATATCAGTGGTGATTAAAATATGTTGCTTTATTTAGTTATATTTTACTTTGATGTTTTCTTTGACTTTCTGTAATGCATGTAAAACTGCTTTTATAAGCAATCTACAGATTATTTTACAAAAAAAACCCTGCACTCATATGTTTATTGAAGAACTGTTCATAATACCAAAGTTATTGAATCAACCTAAGTGTTCATCAACAGTAGGTTGGATAAAGAAAATGTGGTACATATACAACCATGGAATATTATGCTGCTGTTCAAAAGAATGAAATCACGTCCACAGCAGCAACATGAGTGAAGCCGGAGGCCATTATCCAAAGTGAATCAGCACAGAAACAGAAAATCAAGGACCACATTTTCTCACTTACAAGTGGGAGCTAAACAAAGGGAACAGGTAGACATAAAGATGAAAACAATAGACATTGAAGACTCTAAGAAAGGAGAGGAAAGGATGGGGATACAAGGGTTGAAAAACAACATATTAGGTACTCTGTTCACTGTATTTGGGTGATGGGTTCCATAAAAGTCCAAACCCCAGCGTTATGCAATATACTCACATAACAAACCTGCACATGTACCCCTGAATCTGTAATTTTATAAAACCTGCTCTTACTAGTAGGTAGAATCTTCAGGAATTAAACCCAAAGGTTATGCATTTTTAAGTACGACCTTTACTTCTATTCACTCTTTGGGCTTCAGGTGCCAGGGATGAGTCTCTGCACTCATTTAACATTTGAGTTGCTCTAGCATTCTTGTCACTGTCAGCAGGTTTCCCTCACCCCCTGTGTTGGGCTCATCAATGTGAAAGTCTGGGCTTCTGCCTTAGTTGCTTTGCCCAGGGCTCCATTCCCCTTTCCTGAGCCCACCTGCTTGGCTTTGGCCTGAGGTCCTACCTCACTTCTGCCAACCCCAAAGACTGAATCCCACTCTTAGAACTCCAACTCTCTGACTTGACTATGTCTGTGAGTAGAGAGAAGGCTCAGAGCCATGATGCTGCCATTTATTTGAATTTCCAGCATCTTCTCATGGCAAGGACTGCCACTGCTGTGCCCTGCCTGTCAAATTGGATTCTTTTTGATTGCTGTTGTCTCTCCAAACTATGCCTGAACTTGGCATGCCTATTATACTGCAATAGACAAGGCAACTGCTCTCGTAAGGTGAGCCTCTGAAGCTGGCTTCATTTCCTACTCTGTCCTGGCTTCCACCCTCCTTCTAATCACTGGCTGTTGCTATAGAGCCCTGAAGCCTGGAAGCCCAAGACAGAGCTGATGCCAAGTCTGCATCATTTGAGAAAGAGGCTGGTTATAAACTCACTACTTAGGGCAAGAAATGGAACCAGGGTAAGAAGACAACCATGTCCAGAGGCTTATTATTTCCTTCCTTTAATTTATTCACTCATTTAGCAAACATTTACTGACCTCTAACTGGATATCAAATACTATGCTGGGCACTGGAACTACATAGGTGAACAAGAGGATCTCTGTCCTCGTGGAGTTTTTTATAATGCATCAGGATGATAGATCTTAAGCAAATCAGCATACCAATCATTATTTCCTTGCAAATGTGACATGATAGGTGCTGTGAAGAATAAACACAAGGTGTGAAGACAGAATTTAATCTGAAATTTAAAGGATGAGTAAGAGTTTGCATGATGGTTGGCAGCCTCAGCAAAGGACAAGCATGGGCAGAGATCCTATGATGGGAAGGAGCTTGGCATCTAGGAGGAACTGAAACAAGGCCTACATGTGGCTGGAAGACACTGGGCGAGGGGCTGAGTGGTGTGAGCTGGGGCTAGAAAAGTAGGATGGGAAGGAGAACGAACGCATTCGACTGTCATATAGAAGGCCCCAGCTGCTCCCCACCTAGATGCCCTTGTAAACATATATACTGCAGCATGGAGGTTTGAGATGGACCTGAGGTTGCTGAATATCACCTGTAACCTTCTGTGTTCTCAAAAAAAATTTGCTGCTGTGTCCAAAAAGTAACAGCATTCTGGGCATCATGGTTGGGCACTAGAAACAAAACAAAACTCATTATCCTGTGCATCAGTAACCTGTTTTGCAATTCTAGCAGACAAAATTGCAAGAAAAATGTAGTGGAGTTAGAGATGGCCCAGAGAAAGGCAACAGAGAAAGGGCTAAAAAATGTGATCCACACATGAAGCACCTCACCAAGAGAGAAGAAAGTTGACAGTTAAGATGACCAAAGTCTACAAAATCATAAAGCTATAGAATGGTTACAGGGGAAAGGAAGTTGAACACAACATTTTGATAGTTAGAAATAGTGTATGTGTGTTTTGAAATGTATAAGGTTTGAAAACTCATAGCCTGAAAAAAATACATTTTGGACAGATGAGATAATGTTCTGTTTTCTGTATAGTCACAGGGGAGTCCAAGAGGCCTGGCCTAGTACTGCCTCTCACTCATTATGGCTTTGGGGCAAAGAAGGATCCTGAGTTTGTTTCCTCTTCTGTAAAATGGGATGGAGCTTTTTCACGGGGTTGTTTTAAGAAACAGATGATATTTGAAATATTCACTACAAGAGGTGGCTGGCAAGATGGCCAAATAGAAACAGCTCTGGTCTGCGGCTCCCAGCGAGATCAACACAGAAGGCAGGTGATTTCTGCATTTTGAACTGAGGTACCCTGCTCATCTCATTGGGACTGGTTAGACAGTGGGTGTAGCCCACAGAGGATGAGCTGAAGTAGGGTGGGGCGTCACCTCACCAGGGAAGCGCAAGGGGTTAGGGAACTCCCTCCCCTAGCCGAGAGAAGCCATGAGAGACTGTCCCAAGAGGAATGGTGCATTCTGGCCCAGATACTACACTTTTCCCATGGTCTTCACAACCCACAGATTAGGAGATTCCCTCAGGTGCCTACACCACCACACCACCAGGGCCCTGGATTCCAAGCAGAAAACTAGGCAGCTGTTTGGGCAGACATTCAGCTTAGCTGCAGGAGTTTTTGTTCATACCCCAGTGGTGCCTGGAATGCCAGTGAGACAGAACCATTTACTCCCCTGGAAAGGTTGCAGAATCCAGGGAGCCAAGTGGTCTAGCTCAGTGGATCCCACACACATAGAGCCTAGCAAGCTAAGATCCACTAGCTTGAAATTCTTGTTGACAGCATAGCAGTCTGAAGTCAACCTGGGACACTTGAACTTGGTGGGGGGAGGGATGTCCACCATTACTGAGGGTTCAGAAGGCGGTTTTCCCCTCACAGTGTAAACAAAGCTTCAAAGAATTTCAAACTGGGCGGAGCCCACCACAGCACTACAAAGACACTGTAGCCAGACTGCCTCTCTAGATTCCAATTCTCTGGGAAGGGCATCTCTGAAAGAAAGGCAGCAGCCCCAGTCTTATCTATAAGATAAGCCCCAGGCTTATCTATAAGCCTATAGATAAAATGCCCATCTCCCTGGGACAGAGCACCTGGGAGAAGAGGCAGCTGTGGGCACAGCTTCAGCAGACTTAAATGTTCCTGCTTGCTGGCTCTGAAGAGAGCAGCAAATCTCCCAGCACAGTGCTCGATCTCTGCTAAGGGACAGACTGCCTCCTCAAGTGGGCCCCGACCCCTGTGTCTCCTGACTGGGAGATACGTCCCAGCAGGGGTCGACAGACACCTAATAGAGGAGAGCTCTGGCTGGCATCTGGCAGGTGCCCCTCTGGGACGAAGCTTCCAGAGGAAGAAACAAGCAGCAATCTTTGGCTGTTCTGCAGCCTCTGCTGGTGATACCCAGGTAAACAGGGTCTGGAGTGGACCTCCAGCAAACTCCAGCAGACCTGCAGCAAAGAGGCTTCACTGTTAAAAGGAAAACTAACAAACAGAAAAGAATAGCATTAACATCAACAAAAAGGATGCCCACACAAAAACCCATCCCAAGGTTGCCAACATCAAAGACCAAAGATACATAAATCCACAAAGATGAGGAAAAACTACAAATACCACAACACCTCTTCTCCTCCACAGGATCACAACTCCTCACCAGCAAGAGAACAAAACTGGACAGAGAATGAGTTTGACAAATTGACAGAAGTATGCTTCAGAAGGTGGGTAAAGCAGCATGTCCTAACCCAATGCAAGGGAACTAAGAACGTTGCAAAAAAGTTAGAGGAATTGCTAACTAGAATAACCACTTTAGAGAAGAATATAAATGGCACGATGGAGCTGAAAAACACAGCACGAGAACTTCGTGAACCAAGCACAAGTATCAATAGCTGAATTGATCAAGCAGAAGAAAGGATATCAGAGACTGAAGATCAACTTAATGTAATAAAGCATGAAGACAAGATTAGAGAAAAAAGAATGAAAAGGAATGAACAAAGCCTCCAAGAAATATGGGACTACGTGAAAAGACCAAACCTACATTTGATTGGTGTATCTGAAGGTGACCAGGAGAATGGAACCAAGTTGGAAAACACTTTTCAGGCTATTATCCAGGAGAACGTCCCCAACCTAGCAAGAAAGGCCAACATGCAAATTCAGGAAATACAGAGAACACCACAAAGATACTCCTGGAGGAGAGCAACCCAGAGACACATAATCGTCAGATTCACCAAGGTTAAAATGAAGGAAAAAGTGTTAGGGGCAGCCAGAGCAAAAGGTCGGGTTACCCACAAAGGGAAGCCCAGTGGTCTAACAGTGGATCTCTCTGCAGAAACCCTACAGCCAGAAGAGAGTGGGAGGGAATATTCAACATTCTTAAAGAAAAGAATTTTCAACCCAGAATTTAATATCCAGCCAAACTCAGCTTCACAAGAAAAGGAGAAATAAAATCCTTTATAGACAAGCAAATGCTGAGAAATTTTGTCACCACCAGGACTGCCTTACAAGAGCTCCTGAAGGAAGCACTAAATATGGAAAGGAAAAACCAGTACCAGCCACTGCAAAAACATACCAGATTGTAAAGACCATTGACATTATGAAGACACTACATCAACTAATGGGCAAAATAACCAGCTAGCATCAAAATGACAGGATCAAATTCACACATAACAATATTAACCTTGAATGTAAATGGGTTAAATGCCCCAATTTAAAGACACAGACTGGCAAATTGGATAAAGAGTCAAGACCCATTAGTGTGCTATATTCAAGAGACCCATCTCACGTGCAAAGGCACACACAGGCTCAAAATAAAGGGATGGAGGAAGATTTATGAAGCAAATGGAAAGCAAAAAGAAGCAAGGGTTGCAATCCTACTCTCTGATAAAACAGACTTTCAACAAACAAAGAAGAGAAGAGACAAAGAAGGGCATTACATACTGGTAAAGGGATCAATGCAACAAGAAGAGCTCACTATCCTAAATATATATGCACCCAATACAGGAGCACCCAGATTCATAAGATTCATAAAGCAAATTATTAGAGACCTACAGAGACTTAGACCCCCACACAATAACCGTGGGAGACTTTAACACCCCACTGTCAATATTAAACAGATCAATGAGACAGAAAATTAACAATGATATTCAGGACTTGAACTCAGCTCTGGACCAAGTGGACCTAAAAGACATCTGCAGAACTCTCCACCCCAAATCAACAGAATATACATTCTTCACAGCACTACTTTGCACTTATTCTAAAATTGACGACATAATTGGAAGTAAATCACTCCTCAGCAAATGCAAAAGAATGGAAATCATAACAAACAGCCTCTCAGACCACAGTGCAATCAAAATAGAACTCAGGATTAAGAAACTCACTCAAAACCATACAACTACACGAAAACTGAACAACCTGCTTCTGAATGACTACTGGGTAAACAGGGAAATTAAGGCAGAAATAATGAAGTTCTTTGAAACCAATGAGAACAAAGACGCAATGTACCAAAATCTGTGGAACACAGCTAAAGCAGTGTTTAGAGGGAAATTCATAGCACCAAATGCCCACAGGAGAAAGAAGGAAAGATCTAAAATCAATATCCTAACATCACAATTAAAGGAATTAGAGAAGCAAGAGCAAACAAATTCAAAAGCTAGCAGAAGACAAGAAATAACTAAGATCAGAGCAGAACTGAAGGTGATAGAGACAAAAAAAAAACAAAAACAAAAACAAAAAAAACCCTTTAAAAAATCAATGAATCCAGGAGCTGGTTTTTGAAAAGATCAACAAAATAGATAGACCACTAGCCATACTAATAAAGAAAAAAAGAAAGAAGAATTAAATAGATGCAATAAAAAATGATAGAGGGGATATCACCACTGATTCCACAGAAATACAAACTATCATTAGAGAATACTGTAAACACCTCTACACAAAAAAATTAGAAAATCTAGAAGAAATGGATAAATTCCTGGACACATACACCCTCCCAAGACTAAACCAGGAAGAAGTTAAGTCCCTTAATACACCAATAAAAAGTTCTGAAGTTGAGGCAATAATTAATAGCCTATGAACCAAAAAAAGCCCAAGATCAGATAGATTCACAGCCAAATTCTACCAGAGGTACAAAGAAGAGCTGCTACCATTCCTTCTGAAATTCTTCCAAACTATGGAAATAGAGGGAATCCTCTGTAACTCATTTTATGAGACCAGCATCATCCTAATACCAAAACCTGGCAGTGACACAACAGAAAAAGAAAATTTCAGGCCCGTATCCTGATGAACATCGATGTGAAAATCCTCAATAAAATCAAGCAAAATAACCAGCTAACATCATAATGACAGGATCTAATTCACACATAACAATATTAACTTTAAATGTAACTGGACTAAATGCTCCAATTAAAGGCACAGACTGGCAAATTGGATAAAGAGTCAAGATCCATCAGTGTGCTGTATTCACAAAACCCATCTCATGTGCAGAAACACACATAGGCTCAAAACAAAGGGATGGAGGAAGATCTACCAAGCAAATGGAAAACAAAAAAAGGCAGGGGTTGCAATCCTAGTCTCTGATTAAACAGACTTTAAAACAACAAAGATCAAAAGAGACAAAGAAGGCCATTACATAATGGTAAAGTCATCAATTCAACAAGAAGAGCTAACTATCCTAAATATATATGCACCCAATACAGGAGCACCCAGATTCATAAAGCAAGCCCTGAGTGACCTACAAAGAGACTTAGACTCCCACACAATACTAATGGGAGACTTTAACACCCCACTGTCAATATTAGACAGATCAACGAGACAGAAAGTTAACAAGGATACCCAGGAATTGAACTCAGCTCTGCACCAAGGGGACCTAATAGACATCTACAGAACTCTCCATCCCAAATCAACAGAATATACATTTTTTTAGCACCACACCACACCTATTCCAAAATTGACCACATAGTTGGAAGTAAAGCTCTCCTCAGCAAATGTAAAAGAACAGAAATTATAAGAAACTGTCTCTCAGACAACAGTGCAATCAAACTAGAACTCAGGATTAAGAAACTCACTCAAAACTGCTCAACTACATGGAAACTGAACAACCTGCTCCTGAATGACTACTGGGTACATAACGAAATGAAGGCAGAAATAAAGATGTTCTTTGAAGCCAACGAGAACAAACACACAACATACCAGAGTCTCTGGGACACATTCAAAGCAGTGTATAGAGGGAAATTTATAGCACTAAAGGCCCACAAGAGAAAGCAGGAAAGATCCAAAATTGACACCTTAACATCACAATTAAAAGAACTAGAAAAGCAAGAGCAAACACATTCAAAAGCTAGCAGAAGGCAAGAAATAACTAAAATCAGAGCAGAACTGAAGGAAATAGAGACACAAAAAACCCTTCAAAAAATTAATGAATCCAGGAGCTGGTTTTTTGAAAAGATCAACAAAATTGATAGACCGCTAGCAAGACTAATAAAGAAGAAAAGAGAGAAGAATCAAATAGACGCAATAACAAATAATAAAGGGGATATCACCACTGTTCCCACAGAAATACAAACTACCATCAGAGAATCCTACAAACACCTCTATGCAAATAAACTAGAAAATCTAGAAGAAATGGATAAATTCCTCAACACATACACCCTCCCAAGACTAAACCAGGAAAAAGTTGAATCTCTGAATAGACCAATAACAGGCTCTGAAATTGTGGCAAGAATCAATAGCTTACCAAACAAAAAAAGTCCAGGACCAGATGGATTCACAGCTGAGTTCTACCAGAGGTACAAGGAGGAACTGGTACCATTCCTTCTGAAACTATTCCAATCAATAGAAAAAGAGGGAATCCTCCCTAACTCATTTTATGAGGCCAGCATCATCCTGATACCAAAGCCTGGCAGAGACACAACCAAAAAAGAGAATTTTAGATCAATATCCTTGATGAACATTGATGGAAAAATCCTCAATAAAATACTGGCCAGCTGAATCCAGCAGCACATCAAAAAGCTTATCCACCATGATCAAGTGGGCTTCATCTCTGGGATGCAAGGCTGGTTCAATATACACAAATCAATAAATGTAATCCAGCATATAAACAGAACCAAAGACAAAAACCACATGATTATCTCAATAGATGCACAAAAGGCCTTTGACAAAATTCAACAGCCCTTCATGCTAAAAACTCCCAATAAATTAGGTATTGATGGGACGTATCTCAAAATAATAAGAGCTATCTATGACAAACCCACAGCCAATATCATACTGAATGGGCAAAAACTGGAAGCATTCCCTTTGAAAACTGGCACAAGACAGGGATGCCCTCTCTCACCACTCCTATTCAACATAGTGTTGGAAGTTCTGGCCAGGGCAATTAGGCAGGAGAAGGACATAAAGAGTATTCAATTAGGAAAAGAGGAAGTCAAATTGTCCCTGTTTGCAGATGACATGATTGTATATCTAGAAAACACCATTGTCTCAGCCCAAAATCTCCTTAAGCTGATAAGCAACTTCAGTAAAGTCTCAGGATACAAAATCAATGTGCAAAAATCACAAGCATTCTTATACACCAATAACAGACAAACAGAGAGCGAAATCATGAGTTAACTCCCATTCACAATTGCTTCAAAGAGAATAAAATACTTAGGAATCCAACTTACAAGGGACATGAAGGCCCCCTTCAAGGAGAACTACAAACCACTGCTCAAGGAAATAAAAGAGGATACAAACAAATGGAAGAACATTCCATGCTCATGGGTAGGAAGAATCAATATCCTGAAAATGGCCATACTGCCCAAGGTAATTTATAGATTCAATGCCATCCCCATCAAGCTACCAATGACTTTCTTCACAGAATTGGAAACAACTACTTTAAAGTTCATATGGAATCAAAAAACAGCCCACATCACCAAGTCAATCCTAAGCCAAAAGAACAAAGCTGAAGGAATCACGCTACCTGACTTCAAACTATACTACAAGGCTACAGTAACCAAAACAGCATGGTACTGATACCAAAACAGAGATATAGATCAATGGAACAGAACAGAGCCCTCAGAAATAACGCCGCATATCTACAACTACCTGATCTTTGACAAACCTGACAAAAACAAGCAATGGGGAAAGGATTCCCTATTTAATGAATGGTGCTGGGAAAACTGGCTAGCCATATGCAGAAAAGTGAAACTGGATCCCTTCCTTACACCTTATACAAAAATTAATTCAAGATGGATTAAAGACTTAAACGTTAGACCTCAAGCCATAAAAACCCTAGAAGAAAACCTAGGCATTACCATTCAAGACATAGGCATGGGCAAGGACTTCATGTCTAAAACATCAAAAGCAATGGCAACAAAAGCCAAAATTGACAAATGGGATCTAATTAAACTAAAGAGCTTCTGCACAGCAAAAGAAACTACCATCAGAGTGAACAGGCAACCTACAAAATGGGAGAACATTTTCGCAACATACTCATCTGACAAAGGGCTAATATCCAGAAACTACAGTGAACTCAAACAAATTTACAAGAAAAAAACAAACAAACCCATCAAAAAGTGTGTGAAGGATATGAACAGACACTTCTCAAAAGAAGACATTTATGCAGCCAACAGACACATGAAAATATGCTCACCATCACTGGCCATCAGAGAAATGCAAATCAAAAGCACAATGAGATACCATCTCACACCAGTTAGAATGGCAATCATTAAAAAGTCAGGAAACAACAGGTGCTGGAGAGGATGTGGAGAAATAGGAACACTTTTACACTGTTGGTGGGACTGTAAAATGGTTCAACCATTGTGGAAGACAGTGTGGAGATCCCTCAAGGATCTAGAACTAGAAATACCATTTGACCCAGCCATCCCATTACTGGGTATATACCCAAAGGATTATAAATCACACTGCTATAAAGGCACATGCACACGTATGTTTACTGTGGCACTATTCACAATAACAAAGTCTTGGAACCAACCCAAATGTCCAACAATGATAGACTGGATTAAGAAAATGTGGCACATGTACACCATGGAATGCTATGTAGCCATAAGAAATGATGAGTTCATGTCCTTTGTTGGGACATGGATGAAACTGGAAGTCATCATTCTCAGTAAACTATCACAAGGACAAAAAACCAAACACCGCATGTTCTCACTCATAGATGGGAATTGAACAATGAGAACACATGGACACAGGAAGGGGAACATCACACTCTGGAGACTGTTGTGGGGTGGGGGGATGGGGGCAGGATAGCATTAGGAGATATAACTAATGCTAAATGATGAGTTAATGGGTGCAGCACACCAGCATGGCACATGCATACATATGTAACTAACCTGAACATTGTGCACATGTACCCTAAAACTTAAAGTATAATAATAACAAAATAATAATAATAAAATAAAATACTGGCAAACCAAATACGGCAGCACATCAAAAAGCTTATCCACAACGATCAAGTCAGCTTTACCCCTGGGATGTAAGGCTGGTTCAACATATGCAAATCAATAAACATAAACCATCACATAAATGGAACCAATGACAAAAAGCACACGATTATCTCAATAGATGCAGAAAAGGCCTTCAACAAAATTCAACAGCCCTTCCTGCTAAAAACTCTCAATAAACTAGGTATTGATGGAACGTATCTCAAAATAAGAGCTACTTATGACAAACCCACAGGTAATATCATACTGAATGCACAAAAGCTGGAAGCATTCCCTTTGAATACTGGCACAAGACAAGGATGCCCTCTCTTACCACTCCTATTCAACATAGTATTAGAAGTTCTGGCCAGGGCAATCAGGCAAGAGAAAGAAATAAAGAGTATTCAAATAGGAAGAGAAGAAGTCAAATTGTCTCTGTTTGTAGATGACATGATTGTATATTTAGAAAACCCTATAGCCTCAGCCCAAAATCTCCTTAAGCTGATAAGCAACTTCAGCAAAGTCTCAGGATACAAAATCAATGTGCAAAAATCACAAGCATTCCGATACACCGATAACAGATAAACAGAGAGCCCAATCATGAGTGAACTCCAATTCACAATTGCTACTAAGAGAATAAAATACCTAGGAATCCAACTTACAAAGGATGTGAAGGACCTCTTCAAAGAGAACTACAAACCACTGCTCAAGGAGACAAGAGAGGACACAAACAAATGGAAGAACATTCCATGCTCATGGATAGGAAGAATCAATATCATGAAAATGGCCATACTGCCCAAAGTAATTTATAGATTCAATGCCATCCCCATCAAGCTACCATTGACTTTCTTCACAGAATTAGAAAAAAACTAACTTAAATTTCATATGGAACCAAAAAAGAGTCCATATAGCCAAGAAAATCCTAAACAAAAAGAACAAAGCTGGAGGCATCATGCTACCTGACTTCAAACTATACTACAAGGCTACAGTAACCAAAACAGCATGGTACTGGTACCAGAACAGATATATAGACCAATGGAACAGAACAGAGGTCTCAGAAATAATGCCACACATCTACAACCATCTGATCTTTGACAAACCTGACAAAAACAAGCAATGGGGAAAGGATTCCCTATTTAATAAATGGTGTTGAGAAAACTGGCTAGCCATATGCAGAAAAGTGAAATTTGACTCCTTCTTTATACTTTATATGAAAATTAACTCAAGATGGATTAAAGTCTTAAATGGAATACCTAAGACCATAAAAATCCTAGAAGAAAACCTAGGCAATACCACTCAGGACATAGGCATGGGCAAAGGCTTCATGACTAAAACACCAAAAGCAATGCCAACAAAAGCCAAAATTGACAAATGAGATCTAATTAAACTAAGGAGCTTCTGCACAGCAAAAGAAACTATCATCAGCATGAACACACAACCTACAGAATGGGAGAAAATTTTTGCAATCTATCCATCTCACAAAGGGCTAATATCCAGAATCTACAAGAAACTTAAACAAATTTAGAAGAAAAACAACAAATAACCCCATCAAAAAGTGGGTGAAGGATATGAACAGACACTTCTTAGAAGAAGACATTTATGTGGCCTACAAACATATGAAAAAAGCTCATCATCACTGGTCATTAGAGAAATGCAAATTAAAACCACAATGAGATACCATTTCACACCGGATAGAATGGTGATCATTAAAAAGTCAGGAAACAACAGATGCTAGAGAGGATGTGGAGAAATAAGAATGTTTTTACACTGTTGGTGGGAGTGCAAATTAGTTCAACCATTGTGGAAGACAGTGTGGTGATTCCTCAAGAATCTAGAATCAGAAATACCAATTTGACCCAGCAATCCTATTACTGGGTATATAACAAAGGATTACAACTCATTCTACTATAAAGACACATGCACACGTATGTTTATTGCAGCACTATTCCCAACAGCAAAGACTTGGAACCAACCCAAATGCCCATCAATGATAGACTAGATAAAGAAAATGTGGCACATATATACCATGGAATGCAGCCATAAAAAAGAATAAGTTCACGTCTTTTGCAGGGACATGGATGAAGTTGGAAACCATCATTCTCAGCAAACTAACACAGGAACAGAAAACCAAACACCGCATGTTCTCACTCATAAGTGGGAGTTGAACAGTGAGAACACATGGACACAGGGAGGGGAACATCACACACTGGGGCCTGTTGGGGGCTGGGGGGCTAGGGGAGGGATAGCATTAGGAGAAATACCTAATGTAGCTGACGGGTTGATGGGTGCAGCAAACCACCATGGCACATGTATACCTATGTAACAAACCTGCATGTTTTGCACATGTATCCCAGAACTTAAAGTATAATAATAATAATAATAATAATAATAATAATAATAATAATGTTCACTACATAGGTACTGTCACTTAATAGGTACTTGGTGAATGTTAATGCCTTTCCTTACAGACCAGAGAAGTTCTGAAAGATGGTGCTATATGAAAATAAAATAGGTGGATGAAAATAAAAGGTGATTGATTCAACTATGCATCCATAAGAAAGAATGAAATCACATCCTTTGCAGCAACATGGATGCAGCTGGAAGCCATTATCCTAAGTGAATAAACGCACAAAATACCACACGCCTTCGCTTATAAATGGACGCTTAACAATGAGTCCACATGGACATAAAGATGGGAACAATAGACACTGGAGACTCTAAAAGATGGGAGCAAGTTTTGATAAATAACCTGTTGGGTCCTATGTTCACTATAGGAAGTCCATGAGTCCTTCTCACATAGCCCATTGTTTAGTACCCAGAATATATAACTGGGTATGTGTTTTCTGGGTGAGTACACCCACAGAATGTATTGGGTAATGAGTTCAATAGAGGCCCGAACCCCAGAATTAGTCAATATATCCATGTAACAAACCTGCACATGTACTCCTTGAATCTATTTTTTTTAAAAAAAGAAAAGTGATTGATTCAGAAGAGACAGGGTCTTGTTTCTAGTGCTACCCTATCAGAACAGAGTGAGTGTTCAAAAAGAGAAAAAGGCAACAGAGAAAGGGCCAGAAAATGGCCCTACAACACTTCAGTCCAGATAGTAAAGAGAAATTTAGAGAGTTTTGGTTGAATAAATGAAAATAATACAAATATATTTTAATTGTTTATTATTTAAAATAATTTAGAATAATTATTTTTAAAATTATTGATATTTCAGGAAATAGCCTGAACTATGAAGCAAACATTTGCACCTCAAAATATATCCAATGGTATCACTTCCCAAAACACAATGCTACTATAGATGGTCATTGATAATTATGTAGGGCAGGAGTCTCCCAATGCTTCTTTAAGAATCATGCCCAAGGCAGCTTCGGCCCAAGGTTGTTTCAGAACTCATTCTCTTGATTGTCTAGTAGCTTTTGCCACTTCAATTAACATCCTACATGACATACATACATACATATATACTTGCAATACACACAAGCATACATTTTCCAGGATCCCTTAGCTCACATTTTTCACCTGTTCCTACCTCTCAATGCTCTCAAAATTGACCTATTCTTATTCCAATAATTCAGATATAATGTGTCTTATTTTTAAATCCTCTTACCAGATGTCTTTAATACTATAGTGTGAATTGTAGAAAGAGTATATGTTATATATGTTACACATTTCAGAGTGAAATTGCCCATATTTGTATTAACTACATTTTAAAAGATGTCCCAAAGCAGAGAAACATAACGCACAAATTTCTTGCAGAAATTGTGGCATCAGATGATGGATGGCAGGCAAAGGAGGTAAAGAAAAGGATAGACTTGGCCATAATTATGCCATCTCTGAATTATTCATGCAATTAATTACCTGCCATGCCTATTTATAAGGCAAGTCATGGGTTCCAACATATACTATCACATCTTTTCATTTGTGATAAAAAAAAATAGAAGCCAATCTCTATGCCCAACAAAAGACTAAGGGTTCATTGAATGAAGAAGACCCATGTGGTATCAACCCAAGTGAAGTCATCTTAAATAAACCCGTGTTTCTAGGAGATCATATCTTTTGTCTAGAATTAGAACTGCCTTTTGAATAAAGAAAGGTCCAGCCTCTTTCCTTATCAGCCTTTATAATATGCCATAATGGTGTGTGGCAGGGGAGCTGAGAAAAGGAAAGGTAGAAATTGGGTGGAAGATAGAATCTAATGGCCACATATAAAGTCACAAGCTTCAAAACGGTTCTCAACAGTTGGTGACAAACTGGTATAACTGATTTTTTGCTTTGTTTTGGGGGAGGGAGTTTGTAGAAATCGTGCTTATTACATTTATTTACATTTTAAATGAAAATAGATTTGTATAGTTTTCATTCATTCACCCAAAATTTCTTGAGCAGCTGCTCTGTGCTAACAGTGTGACACTAGGGCCACAAAGAAATAGTGAGACCCTGTCTCTGCCCTTCAATAGTTTGCAGTCCAGTGAGAATGAGAATTTTGTCATATCTCTTGAGGTAGTGATAGTGCATGGGGTGTAATCATTGTCAGACATGGGGAAAAATAAAAACGTGATAATCAAAGTATAGTGTGGAAGTTACCAGCTTTGGGGATTCAAACTGGACTACTGGCATAATGATGTAGCTTATTTTTCAATGCTAGAAGCATAGTCGATGTCAGAGTTTTATCTAGGTCCATGGGACTAGAGAGCAGATTAGATAAAAAACAGTATTCAGCATTCCCTACTCATTTCAATGTATCAATTTAAGCATATTTAGAGAGTTGAGAAGGAGGAAAGGGGTCTCAAGTCCAATGAGGCAGGAAAAGCTAAATATGCCCCATGAAGTAGGCTATGCAAATTTGTCTAGTGTCAATGTACTAGTCAATTCTCCAACCTTCAAGAGACATCTGAAGATTATGTAATCTTCACATATTTTCACCTGCCTTTGGAGAATGCATAATTATGTTTCCCCCTCTAAAGGTCAGAAGCAAAACAATATCAATACTTCAGTCCAGATAGTATATAAGGAGAAAAAATAGAGTGCAAGTTGAAAGAGCATGAAGTACCAACTATCTGATATATTGGAGATAGGGAAAGGAATAAACAGCCACAAAAGGGGAAATTAAGGGATTCTTTATTTCACAATCATCGACCCATAACACAGCCAAATCACCATGTACAGAGAGAACAAAACCATGACCCTCAATGAAAAATAAACTCTAGTATGCCTGGATCAGGGGTTGGGGATAATGGTAATAGAGAGAAGGAGAGGAAAATATATATAGGGACAGATTGTTCTATATGCACAGATACACTTTTAATGGGACTTCTGTTTTCTGGAATCATTTTTCCATCTTTATTCTTAACAGCTGTCAGAGCACAATGATATTTTGTTGTTGTTTTGCCATGGAGGTTTAGAATATGTGCCAAAATACAACTGTTAATTCAGTGTAGCCCATATCCATAGATAGCAATGTCCTCTGTTGAATGACAATTCGCTATGATTTATAAATTTTGTAAGACCTTTCATCTTGAACTCCAAATGAGTTGAGAATGACAGTTTTCAGCCTACCTTTAGTATCTAATTAAACCAAGCAGATTTTATTCAGTAGAATTTGATGAGGAAGAAAATATAGCACTTCACAATACTGTTCATGCAGAGACATAGTATTATTTTCTTAAATATAACATTGTTATTTCTAATCATCTTTAAATGCAAGGACTATATCTTTTTTAATCTTTGTATCTCCAGTGTATAGCACAGTGCCAGGCACATCTAAGTATTCAAAAATTTTGTTGTTGAATAAATAAAAGAATAGATTTCAGTGATTTGGTGGGGGGAGATAAGTTCCATCACAACATAGAACAAGGAGGAACAATTTGTGAACAATTGCTTCTATAACTACATCCTGGGCCCATTTCAAACATTTCAATCATATCACTCTATGCATTGAGCCTAGATCCAACCTCAGAATCCTTGTCAATACAGCAGACCAGGAAGTTACACTTTATTAAATAAAATTTGCATTTGGAGTAAAATTTCTTTCCTATAACTACAATAGAGGTCTCCATCAGCCAGACCATGAACAGGAGTTGTCTTTCCAAAATTTCTTCTCTGGTATCAACACGCATATAGCAGTCCTCTCTCATTCACAGTTTTGCTATCTGTAACTTCAGTTACCTGTCGTCAGCTGAGTTTAAAAAATATTAAATAGAAAGTTTCAGAAATAAACAAGTCATCTGTTTTAAATTGTATACTGTTCTGAGTAGTGTGATAAAACCTCATGCTGCCCTACTCCTTCTTGCCCAGAACGTGAATCATCCCTTTGTCCAGTGTCTCCATGCTATCTACGCAACCCACTCATTAGTCATCATCATCATCTGCTCCTGACATCCAGCCATTGATACTGCCATGGCTCAATGATCCAGGATCACCCAAAGCAGATGATCTTCCCTCTGACACACCATCAGAAGGTCAATCGTAGCCTAATGCTACATCACAATACCAACATCCTTTGCCTCATTTTATGTAATCATGTAGCCATTTTATTATCTCACATCATCACAAGAAGAAGGGTGAGTATAGTACAATATGATATTTTGAGGAAGAGAGGCCATATTCACATAAATTTTATTATGCTATGTTATTATAATTGTCCTATTTAATTATTAGTTATTGTTAATCTCTTACTGTGCCTAATTTATGAATTAAACTTTATCATAGGTGTATATAGAAAAAATAGAGTATATATAGGTTTTGGTACTTGCTATGATTTCAGACATCCACTTGGGGTCTTGGACTATATCCCTCAAAGATAAATGACCCTTCTATATTCATAATTCAAATACTTAACATATCCATAAACAAGCATATTTTAGAGTTTGCTATTCTGTCTTCTTCTTCCTCTTTTACAAGTCACCATTTACATCTATAATTCTTGAGCCAACCACAGGACCAGCATAAGAAAGTTTTGCTAGTATCCTTGTTATAAATAAAATTAATTTGTGAATTTGCAGTATTATATTATTTATAAGATTTGATACCAGTTTTTCTATTATCTGGGATCTCATATATTTATTTATGACTGTATAGAATTTTACTGAATCACTAGTACTTCACACATGTGAGGTGCTCAATAAATATTTGCTAACAGGATTATAAAATTTTTGGGTCATACAACTTCCTTTCTCTCTACTATAGACACTTTCTGCATGTCCTGACCTCCACAGAATAGCCCACAATAGATCTGTTATCCACAAATTTCACTCTAGCCAAGTCCTTGGGCTAATGTTACCTAGGTCCAATGGCACAGTTTTAAGAAATCACTGATAATTCTGAGAATACTCTGTTTCTCTATGCCAAAAAGCCATATGGCTAGGGATAAATACAGTCCCAGGCAGTCCACATGAAGTGAAAGCTATATTCTCTCTAGCTTTCCACCATATGTGGCCAGTCTTGCTTTTCTTCCCATGGCTGTTGTCTTACTGTATTCCTTATGTTCAATCCCTAATACTGCCCATTTTGCATACAGACAATGGAGCCCAGCAATCAAAAGGGAACCCTAATTTTTTCACCATTTTTCTATCAGTTTCTTTTCTTCCAGAGCTAGATCTTGAGTCATTACTCTCCCACCCTGCTTGCATTTAACCTAAACTCATAGAGTTGCCAAAAACACCCTGTGCTCAAAATGTCCGTGTTTACCTAATTGTCCTTGATCTCCACTACTTCTTCCTAAATCATAGTCTTCCCGACCACTGACTTGGTCAAGATCAAATCTGAATTGTTATAACACCTTGGGCTTTATATATACACATATATACATACATATATACATACATATCCACACACACACACACACACAGACACACACATATATCTTTTCCTCTTGTGAAGACAGAGATGCACCAGCAAACCTTTCAAAGATTCTTTTAATCCAAAAATATTTACAGAGTATCTACATTCTTAAAAACACTATGCTAGGCACCAGAGTTAGTAAGAAATAAGAGAGACACAGGCTCTGATCTCATGGAGCTTAAGAGAAGGACATAACCAACTATTTATACAGTAAATTGTTGGATTAAAGTTGTGTTTAGGTGTCATTAAAAAAGAGGCTTTAAGTGCTATAAATGTGTAAAGCAAGTAAATGACTTTGTGAGTCAAGGAAGGCTTGCAGTAAGTGTGGAAAGACAGGCAGGAGTTAAATAAGCAAAAGGTTAGAAGGATGAGTGTTCAAGGCAGAGGGAACAGCACATGTGAAGCCTATGAGGAAGGAGAAATCATGCATATTAAAGGATCTAATAAAAGTCTAGCATAATTGAAAAGAAGAAAAAGAACCAAAATGAGAGTAGAAGAGAAAAGGCAGGAACAATAGTAAGAAGACTTTATGTGGGGCCTTGTAGGCTAGAATTTTTATCTTTACTGTGACATCAGTGGGAAGCCATTGAAGAGTTCTAAGCATGAAAAAAATTGTATTTTTTTCAAAGACTATTCTGGCTGCAGTGTGGAGAATGATGAGAAGGAAATAAGGATGATGCAAAGAGACCAGTCAGGGGAGTGGAACAGTATTCTAGGTGAGAGATGATTATATCTTGGATAAGGAAATGCCAATGGAGATGGGGAGAAATACATAAACACAAATGATATTTGATGGGTAAAAGTGACATAATTTGATATAGTTTGGCTGTGTGTCCCCACCCAAATCTCACCTTGCAGCTCCCATAATTCCCACGTGTTGTGGGAGGGACCTGGTGGGAGATGACTGAATCATGGGGACAGGTCTTTCCCATGCTGTTCTCATGATAGTGAGTGGGACTGATGAGATCTGATGGGTTTAAAAATGGGAGTTTCTCTGTACAAGTTCTCTTTGCCTGCTGCCATCCATGTAGGATGTGACTTGCTCTTCCTTATCTTCTGCTATGATTGTGAGCCTTCCTCAGCCATGTGGAACTAAGTCCAATCAAACCTCTGTCTTTTGTAAATTGCCCAGTCTCAGGTATGTCTTTATCAGAAGTGTGAAAACAGACTAATACAGTAAATTGATATCAGTAGAGTGGGTGCTGCTGAAAAGATACCCAAAAATGTGAAAGCAACTTTGGAATTGGGTAACAGGCAGAGGTTGAAACAGTTTAGAGGGCTCAGAGGAAGCAGGAAAATGTGGGACAGTTTGGAACTTCCTAGAGATTTGTTGAATGGCTCTGACAAAAATGCTGATAGTGACATGAACAATAATGTCCAGGCTGAAGTGGTCTCAGATGGAAATGAGGAACTTGTTGGGAACTAGAGTAAAGGTGACCCTTGCTATGTTTTAGCAAAGAGACTGGTGGCATTTTGTCCCTGGCCTAGAGATTTATGGAACTTTGAACTCGAGAGTGATGATTTAGGGTACCTGGCAGAAGAAATTTATAAGCAGGAAAGTATTCAAGAGGTGACTTGGGTGCTGTTAAAGGCATTCAGTTTCATAAGGGAAGCAGAGCATAAAAGTTCAGAAAATGTGCAGCCTGACAATGCAATAGAAAAGAACATTCCATTTTCTGAGTAGAATCCAAGCCAGCTGCAGAAATTAGCATAAGTAATGAGGAGCTGAATGTTAATCCGCAAGACAATGGGAAAAATGTCACTAGGGCACGTCAGAAGTCTTCACGGCAGCCCCTCTTACCACAGGCCCAGAGGCCTAGGACGAAAAAGTTGTTTCATGGGCCAGACCCAGGGTCTCTCTGCTGTGTGCAGCCTAGGGACTTGTTGCTCTGTGTCTTAGCTGCTTTCACCATGGCTGAAAGGGGCCAATGCAGAGTTCAGACTGTGGCTTCAGAGGGTGCAAGCCCCAAACCTCTGAGGCATACAAATGGTGTTGAGCCTGCCAGTGCACAGAAGTCAAGAACTGGGGCTTGGAAATCTCTGCCTAGATTTCAAAGATGTATGGAAATGCCTGGATGCCCAGGCAGAAGTTTGCTGCACAGGTGGGGCCCTCATGGAGAACCTCTGCTACAGCAGTGTGAAAGGGAAATGTAGGATTGGAGTCCCCACACAGAGTCCCTACTGTGGCACCACCTAGTGGAGCTGCGAGAAGAGGGCCACCATCCTCCAGACCCCAGAATGATAGGTCCACCAACAGCTTGCACTGTGTGCCTGAAAAAGCTGCGGACACTCGACACCAGCCCATAAAAGCAGCCGGGAAGAAGGCTGTACCCTGAAAAACCACAGGGCGGAGCTGCCTAAGACCATGGGAACCCACCTCTTGCATCAGCATGACCTGAATGTGAGACATGGAGTCAAAGGAGATGGCTTTGGAGCTTTAAAATTTGACTACCCTGTTGGATTTTGGACTTGCATGGGACCTGTAGCCCCTTTGTCTTGGCCAATTTCTCCTATTTGGAATGACTGTATTTATCCAATGCCTGTACCCCCATTGTATCTAGGAAGTAACTTACTTGCTTTTGATTTTACAGGCTCATAGGCAGAAGGGATTTGCCTTGTCTCAGATGAGTCTTTGGACTGTGGAACTTTTGAGTTAATGCTGAAACGAGTTGAGATCTTGGGGAACTGTTGGGAGGGCATGATTGGTCTTGAAATGTGAAGCTATGAGATTTGGGAAGGGCCAAAATGATATGATTTGGCTCTGTGTCCCCACTCTAATCTCATCTTGTAGCTCCTATAATTCCCATGTGTTATGGGAGGAACCTGGTGGGAGACAACAGAATCATGGGGGCAGGGTTTTCCCATGCTGTTTTCATAATAGTAAATGAGACTCACAAGATCTGATGGTTTTAAAAATGGGAGTCTCTCTGCACAAACTCTCTTTGCCTGCCACCATCCATGTAAGATGTGACTTGCTCCTCCTTGCCTTCTGCCACGATCGTGAGGCTTCTGCAGCCACATGGAACTGTAAGTCCAAATAAACTCCTTTCTTTTGTAAATTACCCAGTCTTGGATATGTCTTTATCAGCAGTGTGAGAACAGACTAATACAGAATTTAACCACAGTTACGGGGAGGGGAAAGAGAAGTTCATGATGATGTTTATATTTATGGACTAAATAACTATGTCTAATCAAATGGTTGTGCCAGCCACTGGCATAAGAAATAGAAGTCATGGAATGAGTTTGGAAGACTGATGATTAATTTATTTCTGGACATAGGTGAGATCTCCAGATGAAAGGGTCATGTGTCATGTTGACGTTGGATACATGGGTCTGGAATCCAGAGGAAACATCAGGATTAAAAACATACGTTTGAAAGACAATCTATGGGCAAGGGTAAGAATGGCTAAAGAAAGAGTTCTAACAAGAAGGGCAGAGAGCCAAAGAGCCAAGGCTAAAATCTTAAATCCATACTGAAAAGGATGGGAGAAAGGTTATGAACCAACAAAGGAAACTAAGAGGCATGTGGAAAACTGTTGTGCATTTTTCAAAATCTGCAATCAGAATGTTTTGTAATAACTAAAAAGCAATAGGAAAATGAAGGATCTTCTGTGCTATGTGTTTTAAAAGATTGTAGCAACTAATAGTCACGAGCACAAAAACACTCAGGAAATGACATTGCCTTTTGCTTTTACCCCTCACACCAAACTTAGTGTGGCACTAAAAATACAGAAATAAAGAAGCTGTGACATTTAGATATCTTCCTATAATTGTAGGTTTTCTTATAATGATGCTTGTTGCTTGCATTCTGTGCCCTGCACTGTGTAATGATGCAGAGCATGGAATCCAAGCAACAATGCAGTGCTCCATTACCTAGTTTACACAACAATTAGTCAACAGACATTTGTTGAGTGTCTACTATCTGCCAGAGCCTAGGAATACAAGAATGTACAAAATAGACACAATTTTGGAGCTTATCATCTACCAGGCAGATGAACAATTAAAAATAAGCTTACAAAGAAAACGTAACTAGTAATTAGGTTCAGTATTTGTAAATGAAATCTACAGGATGCTATGGCAGAATATAACAGGGAAACCTATTTTTTTTACATGGGAAGGGTTCAGGGGGAAAAAAATCACTCTGAGTAAGTGGCATTCAAGCCTATGTCTAAAAGATGAGTAATAGGTCCCTAAGAGAAAATGGGGGAAGCATTCCAGGCAGAGGCAAGAGCATGCATGGTAGGTCTGAGGAATAAAAGGATTTAGCCAGTATCATTGGAGGGTTTGAATGGAGGAAAGAGTAGTAAAAGATGCACTTACAAAGGAAAGGCAGGACCAGATCATGCAGGGCCTCTGTGCCTGGAAAAGGATTTGGGATGTTATCCTAAATGCAATACATTTGCTCACAAGATCATCTGTTCCTATTTGTATTTTGAAAAGATCAGTTATTTTTTAAATCTTTGAATTGATTAAAAGTAAAGCAGGAGAAACTTCTGCTTCTAACTGTGAAGAATTAATTGCTGTCCTGCTATAAATAACTGGAAAACCAGAAAAAAAATAAAATACAACAGTTTTCAAGGAAAAGGACTGTAATGCCTAAGGGAAGGGGAGCAAGCTAGGTTCACCTTCCAGTAGTCCCAGATTATTGCCTGGAAGTAGTGTCCAGGCCAAGGCTCAGAGAAGGGAACCAAAATAGAGCGCAATGATTTCAGCAGGTTGAGGAGACAGAGATCAGAGTTTGAACAGGTAGAAGCCTAAAATTTGTGGGCAAAATATCAAGACTCTCATGCTATTAAGTGATCAAATACATACAATAAGAATCCCAAAAGCAGGAAAAGGGCAGAAAAATATTTGAAAAAATAATGGATAATTTTTTAAAAAATTTGAATAAAACTATAAGCACACAAAGCCAAGAATTTCATCAAACCCCAGGCAGGATAAACATGAAGTCAACCACACCAAGGAACAATATAATCAAATTGATGAAAAACAGCAAAACAGAAAGTAAAATCTTAAAAGTAACCAGAGAAAGACATATATACAGAGAAAGAAAGATAAGAATGAATGACGGTAGACCGCTCATCAGAAAACTAAGATAATGAATGACATCTTTAAAGTGCTAAAGAGAGAGAGAGAGAAAAAGCACTGTTCATGTGAAATTCTGTACCAGGAAAAAAAAATCTATCAAAAATGAAGATGAAATAAAGACTTATTTCAGAACAGCAAAAGGTGAGAGAATTCATTATCAGATCTATATGGTAATGTTAAAATAAGTTCTCTGTCAGAAAGAGAATCATACCAGATAGAAAGTTGAATCTACACAAAGGAATTAAGAGCATCAGAAATGATAAATACATAGGTAAATATAAATACAATTTTCTAAGTTTTAATCTCTTTAAATCCTAATAGGCTATTTAAAGCAAAAACAATATCAATGTATTGTGAAGTTTATGACACGTTTAATTTAAATGTGCAACAATAATTAGACCCAGGACAGGAGATTCTTATACTATACATGGAGTGGTATAATATTACTTGAATGTAAACTGATAAGTTAAAGACGTGTCTGCTGTGAACCCTCGAGCAACCATTGCTATGGTGTGAATTTTGTGTTCTGCTAAAATTCATACATTAAAATCTTAACTCCCAAGATGATGGAATTAGGAGATAAGGCCTTTGGGAGGTGATAGTTCATGGGGGCAGAGCCTTCATGAATGAGATTAGTGTCCTTCTAAGAGAGGCCCAGGAGAAATGGCTCATCCCTTCTACCCTATGAAAACACAGTGAGAAGACCTATGTATAAACGAGGAAGCAGGCCCTCACCAGACACCAAATCTGCTGGTGCCTCAATCTTAGACTTCTCAGCCTCCAGAACTGTTAGAACTAAATTTCTGTTGTTTATAAGCCACCCAGTCTACAGTAGTTTGTTAACAGCAGCCCAAGTGGATTAAGACAATCAGTAAAAAATAAAACAAAGTATAGCTATTAAATTATTGGTATAGATAAGGTACAACAATAAAAAATGCTCATTCAAAAAGAAGGAAAGAAAAGAGGAACAAAGGAACGCAGAACAGATAGGACAAATTAACGAATGAACAGCAAGATGCTGGGTTTGAAACCCAACTCCACTGATAATTAGATTAAAAGTAAATTGTCTAAATACTAATTAAAAGGCAGAGCTTGTAAATTTAGATAAATTTTGAAAAAGCAAGAAACAACTATCTGCTGTTCATAGAAACACAAATTCTGGGACTGACTATTCAATATAAATTCCTCAATTTCTTAGGTTTTGAGTGCTTTGAGTAGAGCCTATATGTTTTCAGATTATTGTGGAATGTAAAGTTTTCTTCACTCTGTAAGAGAAATACTTTTTTGTTGATACATTGACCACATTATTTTCTTAATAATTACTGTAACTCAATAATTGTAGAGACGGGTTTATAAAAAAAATTTTCATACCAAAGGCCAAAATTACTATTCTTATACTTTACTTTCATCTATTACTCTCTGTCAAGTGAAAACGTTTATGTCCCACAGTTAAGAGTATCTCTCAAAATACCAAAGCCTTAGAAGTTTCTTTCCTGATACTTCCATACTTGATAATGGCTGTAGAATAAATAGCCATTAGAACATAGATGTCACAAAAATGAAAATAGCAAGCATTTAGACACCTAGGAAATAATCTCTTTGGAATATAATATAACTACTGTTTCAGAGAGGGAAATAGTTGTGTTTTTCTCACAGGACTGTTTTCAAATACATTATAATATGGTCCACTTCAAATTTTGCCCTTTCAAAGCACAACAATTATTTACCATAAAATAGCTTGAAAAATGGGAACAATTTTATACATACTGACAGTATGTATAAAAATATACCTAAAATCATGTTATATTATTTTAATTAACATAGATAGAATGTGACTTCTACAGCCAATCTAGGACTAGTAACCCTGCAGGTGCTAAAAAGCCACCATTATTTTAAAGACACTCTATTTGGCCTGAAGACTGCAAACCGGAGGAGGAATAAAAGGAGTTGTTGCTTTTTCTATATAGAGAAAGATACGGACTAGTTGGAGATTTTTATGCAGGCCATAAGCCATATGTGCAAAAAAATGAATAAATGGCAGCCCAGTTAATCTTCTTATTTTAATTTTTCTTTCAACATGAAGGGATTGTCAATGACCCACTGCACTGTGGTGTGCTATGGCTCATTTTGCTGAATGCATAGAGACACTGTTTCAGAATTGTCCTCAATGGTGCCCTAATAGTCTGAGAAATTTGCTAAGGCTTTCCTCTTCTTTCATTAAGATCATCATTTTGCATACAGCTCTCAAAGAGCTAATTGCTGGCTATTTGTTTTATATATGTCGCTAGCTCATTGCTGCACTGCTAAGGGGAAAAACACATAATAGAGGAAGGAGAAACATGTAGGTGGAAAAAAGCTTTTGTTATATAATACAAACTTACAATTCCTAAAAGCTTATGGAATAAGGTGGAAATTTTATTCACCAGAAATCTTTAGAAGAAATCTGTTACTTTTTTGAAAAAAAAAAAAAAAGTACTTTGGTGAAGTGTTTGAAGTGTGGTCCATATATCAAGAATTGTCCTGAGACTGCTATTCATGTGACAAGGAGAGGAATTTGAGGAGTGGGCTGTGGTTGTGTAATGTGGTCATACTTGTGACTCCTCTCAGATATTCAATAAAATTACTGAACTCAAGATATACTTGTTAAAATCATTGGGGTGTGTGTGTGTGTGCATGTGTGCTTAAAGAGGCTGTGCTTTTTTACCCAGACTGATGTGATGTAAAATTTGGACATGAAGTGCCCTTTGAAAAAGGCACACATGGAAAAGCAAATGCCCTTTCTGGAATGAATACTAATGAGCATTGAAGCCTCCAGGTTAGAGTGATCTAATAGTTCTTCTAAGAGATATGATTTCTATCAGGCGAGTTCTGGACACATCTGGACCTTTCAGTAGGCTGCAAGATCATAGGAGGCCAGAAGAGACTCTTATTCATAGCCTTATCGAGTTTCCCAGAAGGCACAGCACAGTGTTTTGGACTTACAAGTCCTCAGTGAATAATTGTGCAACAAATAAATGAAAACATAATTGCCTTATGACAAGCTAGTTTTGTTTCACCTCAAAATATTTGTGTAGATAAAAACTTAGAAAGTAAACTTTAGTTTATTTAGTTTAGGTAAATAATCGGTATCCTGCACCAACTGATACCATACACAACAGTAGTGATTACAGATGTTTTGACTGGGGGACATATTTATATTACTGACAGAAATGGGAATGTCAAAAATAGGGATTTGGAATGTGGAGCAAGTTCTACATGTTAAGAAGCTCCTAGAATACTTGGCAGTTGCAAAAACCCTTGATTGCATGAAGGAACCCTTATCTGTTCCGTCTGCTGTCAAGAAAACTGGCCCAGAGGGGTTATGTGAATCTTTCCAGGAAGAGCAATGGTTAAATGGCCAAACTGGAACTTGGGCCTAGATTTTGACTCTAGGTCTATTGCATTTTCCACTACCCATAGCTGCTTTCTATTAGGTTGGCACTAATAGTAGAGATTCAGACTTAACAGAAGCCAGCCCTCTTCTCTTCCTGTTATCTTTATGTGCTAATTTGAAACAAACAAACAAAAAATGAAATAGTAAAGTCTTCCATTTTCTCTGCTCTCAAAATTCTCAAGGCTTAAGCTAGTTCCATTTATTGACATTAAATCCTGATTCATCTCTCAAATGCCTCTGTTGCGAGGATTGGAAGAAAAGCATTCTCTGGGGTGGGCAGTGTTATTTTGGCTGCCTGAAAAAGAACAGAAAGCTATAGTACTCTCTACAGAATGAATACCTATAGCAATTTCTCACGCATATGGCAATTTCATACATACACCGTGAAACAACGCTTAGCAACCTGCTTAGTAAGGTCAAGCTTCCTCAGCAAACAATGAAATATAAACATATCATACTGCAGTTTCCTATGGCTGGTGAAATTAGATTAGATGGTTGTCTGCTTGTTATATGAATCTTCTATCAACTCAGCTGTAGCCAACAGAAATATTGATCTAACACAGAACAAGAAAGCTGATATCTTTAAACTATTGCTTGGCCCTTGGTTATTTCCCCTAAAGTATATGTTTTTATGAATGTATTTTTATTTTGACCTTAAATTCCTAACTAGGGTCTATGATTTAAGGATTTTAAGAAATGAAGCTTTCGCATCATATTTTGCTATTTTACTATCGTTCTATTAAAGATTGGAGAAGCAGAAAAGTTAAATGTTTGCTACGTTAATATGTGCCTGGCTTTATTTGCCTTGCCTCTTTTGGAAATTGTGAGCAGTTCCATACTCCCTGCTCCCAGGACGCACTTATCTGTTTACTAGCTGTCAAAGTAAATTTATAGTACTGAGTGACACCATTAGATAGCCTGGGACAGGCCTTGCTGAGCACACACAGATACACTTGCATACCCATTAAGTTGAAATTTTGCCAAGAACCTATTAACCCATCCTAATCAACTGCTGTTTTCCATTTAAAACACCATTAGTTTCCTATGGTTTGTTGCTCAGGGTATAAGCAGAAAAGACACCATCAAGTGGTTAGAAAAGGTGTTGCTTTGCTGGATGCCCCATGCCTCCGGAGAATTTGAATTTGGCATTAGTATGTATCACTTTCTTTCCACCGCTGGAATTAATCATGCATTCCAAATATTTAGGACTACCTCACAGAACACAGGATTTTAATACAGCTCATTGCTTAAAGATTGTGGATAATTAATTTGCGCTCAGCCTGCAGAGGCTTTTGTTTCTAAAGAGGACTGTATAATATAATTGTAACCATATAGAACCGATGACTCTCAGTCTAAAGCTATACGTTAATAGACTAACAAAGATCTGCCTACACACCCCACCCCCTTGAGCTTCCTCTCCAAGTTTTTAAAGTTTTCTCTAAGGTAGTTTTGTTTGTTTGTTTGTTTTTTGTTTTGTGAGATGGAGTCTCGCTCTGTCGCCCAGGCTGGAATGCAGTGGCATGATCTCAGCTCACTGCAACCTCCACTTCCCAGGTTCAAGCAATTCTCCAGCCTCAGCTTCCCAAGTAGTTGGGACTACAGGCACGTGCCACTGCGCCTGGCTAATTTTTGTATTTTTAGTAGAGCCAGGTTTCACCATGTTGACCAGGCTGGTCTTGAATTCCTGACCTCAAGTGATCTGCCCGCCTCGGCCTCTCTAAGGTAGTTTTAAATACCTGATACATTATCATAACTTCTAATAATAAAGTCCCTTGTAAGAGCAAGAGTTCTAATAATAGTGAAATGACAAGTCAGCCAAAAAATGATGTCTGATTTTGTGAGGTTTGCTTTGGGATTGGACACCTAAGAAGATGAAAGATGAAATATCAAAATGTCAAGAGTTTGTTTTTTTTTTTTTTCAAACAATGCATTCTCTGCAATCAAATTGCAAGGAACAGGATTTACGTTACAGTATCTCAATATAATTTCTTCTTATAAAGAACATGAAAAGTGAAGAATTTAGTGAGCCAAGTGTATTCCCCAACTCAGCAAATAACAAAAACATATACAAACAATTCATTTGAAAAGTTCAAGCAATTCAGAAAAAATACTAAATACATTTCCCAACAATAGGAACACTTTGGTGGTAAGAAGCATTTAAAATAATAGCACTGCTCCATTAGGTTCATTTAAAAAATAAATATTTCACCTTCTTTTTCCAGGTTGTTAAAATGTTACCTTCATTTATTGTAGCTCTTTAAGCACAAGTTGTTCAAAAGTTAACACTAAACAGGAAATTTAATGTACTAACCAGGTAGAAGGTGAAAGAAGAGGTACAGCAAAAGGAGCCAAGTATTGTGCAAGTGCAGCCCAATGTGGGGAATAACAAAGCCATGGTCTTTGCATGTTCCCTACAGCTACTCAGCACTATGTTAGGCACATGTTAGGAACTTAATTAAGCATTGGGTGGTTGATTAACTGAGTGATAAAAGACTTATGAATAGTAAAGAGCTTTGTAAAATGGAACAATTAAAATCAGAGAGAAAGGGCAAAACTAATTGTGTGAAAGTGGCAGATGGTCGATAAAGCTGTGAAGTCCTGAAGTCTGTAAACTTGCAGAAGCATTGCATTTTAGAGGAACACTGTCAGCAATCAAGGGACCACAGCCAAGTGGAAAAGAAAGAGGCTGCATAGACTATTATCTTCTCGATAACCCAAAGGCTGTCAAATAGACAGGCCAACTTAATTAAGAAACTTATTTTAGATGTACCAAGTGTGTCCTAGTCAATCTACTAGAGAGTAAAGACCATGGGTAGTGGCAGCCCCTACATAGATTCCTCCAGTAATAACAATGCTGCATTCTGAATTATTTGGAGAGGTCAAGTTAGGTCCCCCTTGAACATGCCATGCTATGGGCCCTTCTTAGCCGCAGAACTCACGGTTCTACCAACACTGCAGAACATCAGAAGCACCTTGCACAGAAAATACCAGAGGGAGGCTACTCCAGGACAGGTCTCGCCATCAGCACTCTCAAACAAGCCAGCCCTCCCTTCCTCCCTTTCAGTGCCCTTTTTCTCAGGTGAGAAAGGTAACATTTTAAAACGCTTTTTCTTCAGGTGAGTTTTCTCATGCTTTCACCTCCATCTGGTTTTATTTGTCTCTAGAGAATGATGCCTGAATGTGTCAGAGGTGTTACAGGTTTTACCCAAGGATGTCCAATACACTAAAACCTACTGACTACATTTCTGCCAAAAAAAGAAACGCTGAAAAATGAACAATGAAAGATTGTGAGAAATAGTTGATTAAGATAGGGTTACACAGGGAAGGAGAGGAACTAGGTAGGTTCTTATAAAATTTAGAAGCCAAGCCAAACCGTAGCAGGACTTAGTTAATTTACGGTGGGAAAATATGATTCTGAAAGTCATTCCTGATCTCTCCTAACACAGAAACATTCCAGGTGTTCTTTCAGGAAGTAGTTAGTTGTTTAAATATTAGAAATGGTTATTGCTGAAATGGGCAGTGAGTCCAACTGTTGCCAAGCACCAGTTCCATAATCAGAATCCCTAAGGATGGAGCTCAGGCACATGTCCTCTTTAAAAGCTACAGTTAATATGAAAGAAAGCAACACAATAGACAAGGAAACAAGGATACGGTTTCCCGACTAATCACACAAAATGACACTGCAGAAAGACATATCTAACCAGTTACAGTGAACATTTGTCTTCTTAAAAAATTTATTTTGGCTGTTCAGAATCTGAATGCCCTTTCTACATTTGGATAATTCTCCATATGTGAAGAAGGAAGAGTCTACCTCCCACTATAAAACTTAAAAAGGAGGCTGACTCACTTTCCTAAGCTCTCTGGTAACTAGAGCATGGGCACCTGCCCTAGGGCTGGCCAAACAGCTGAAGCCACTCACGACTTTGAATGTGGATCCAGGGCACAAAGAAGCAGGGAGAGAAGAGAATCTATTCTGGCGGCACTGATAGCAGCAGCGGTATGAAGCCTCCAGGTGCAGTGGCAGCATCCATGCCAGCGGGACAAGCTGCAGCGTCCATCCTTCAGCGCTGGTGCAGCGGCGCTTCGCCAGATGGGTGCTCATTATATTGGCTGTGTTTCTAGGATCCCAGCACCACTTGGTTCTGCCTCTTTTCTGGGGCTCATTTTCCAGCATCCCCAGCAGCCCTGCCGGCTACTCAAGTTCCATTTAATAAATCCATTTGCTGCCTAAGACAACCAGGGTCAGATCCTGCTGTTTGTCCCCCATCACCTTGACTTGATGCATGAGGCTTGCAGAATTGTTCAGGGGACCCCTCTACACCACAGCGAGATTCTCTCAGCTTGGTTTTGCATCCTCATTATTTCTCATCATTAAAAGTTAACAGCCCTACATGCTACCTTCATTAATTTTTGGGCAAACATGTTTTAAAGTCAGATTGCATTTTGATTTCTATAAATAAGCTATCATTTATTTCTCCTAAACAAATCAGTCTAAATTAGAGCTTGCCATAGGGATACCAGTCATGCACTGAAATTCCAAAGCATACCAAAATAGAAAAATGCCTGCTGTAATAAATGCCCTCAGGATTGGACCACTTCTATTTTTGTAGGCTTACAAAATACTGGCAACAATTATATTTCACACCTCTGATATGCCTGCACACTCAGAATTTTCCTAGAAAATGTGCCATTAATTAATCATGTCTCAAGGAAATCACATTATTTATGACTGATACAGATATAACAATACAGTTTAGTGGTTAAGAGCATGGACTCTGCAGCCAGACTGCCTGGGATTAAATCCCAGGCTGTGATGGGATATTGGATGAGTTAGTTAATCTTTTGTGCCTCTATTTCTTATCTTTAAAATGAGAACAATAAAAATGCCAATATGAGGATAAGATATTTTACACGTAAAATGATTAAGACAGTACCTAACCCTTATTAAAAAGCCATTGAAATGTTTGTTTTTATTATATTCTCGAATTGTGCCTACTCAGGGAAACTATTAGAATGCATGACAGTCATGTGTACGATCAGTCAAATAAAATTCTCTTTCCCTATAGCACATGTTGCTTCTTATCTTCCTTGTGGTTGGATGGAGCCATGTTTCTATGTCTGGCCAATGAACCAGTCACATACATTAGAGTATTTAACAGGCAGTGTGAGATTCTCCAGAGTGCTCACTTCCCTCTAGTATGGCAAGGAGGAATGTTTGATATGGTGGAGACTGGAGGGCTGGAGTGATTAAAACTAGCAGAGTTCCTTTGCTGCCCTGAGATGGGTATGTTACATGAGCAAGAAATAAACCTCTGTTGTTTTAAGCAACTGACATTTTGGGGGAGTGTTGTTACTAAAGCATAATGTAGTGTATCCTGACTAATGCAGAAAGCATGGCAATTATCTGGATATTTCAATTAAATAATATTTCCTATTCAAGTGACTAGCATCCTCAGAAATACCTAGAGTGGGATAATACCAGTAAAGAATAAAATTATTTTTCCATTATAGGCAATCATCCTCCTTACCCCCTCTCTATTTGTCCATCAATTATCCTTGTTAGCAACTCAAGGACAGGGAGTATGTCCTATTAATCTTTGAATCTCAGAATTTAGCACAGTGCTTGATATACCAGTTGGAACTCATGAAATGTCTGCTAACTCAAATGAAGCTTTAGAGTGCAAATGTGATCCAATCAGATGTTCTTATTGTGGAAGTTGCTAATCCATGACTTTGGAAGCTAAATTAGCTTCACCAAGAGGGCATTATTTAGCATAATAAATTAAACCTGACAGGCATCCCCAGTACAAGCACCAATTTAGAAAGATTTGTTTAGGAAAAAATACACATACAGGATACACATACCACCTGTGTAATTCTGCCATTCCAGTGTCTGATTTTACTTTGGCTTATACTCATAAGATTATGGCAGAGTGGAGTTGTCAAGAATCTGAGAGATTGTCTACGCAATACCCCATGTTAAATATAACAAAATTGAGGCCCAGAAGCAATAAATATAATAACTGGTGTCAGGCACAAAGCTAGTTAGTGCCAGAAGTAAGAGTCTTAGTTTTTTTGTCTTTCCACAATACCAAATAGTTTAAAGAGCATACACCACATAGATGGTCACTAAATACATTATTTTGCATGCAGTTATAAGCAGTGTTTTAACACTGTTGAACATCAGCATCCTCCCTGTAGGTTTTCAAGAGGACATGTGACTGAGTTCCATCCTTAGGGATTCTGATTATGGAACTGGTGCTTGGCAACAGTTGGACTCACTGCCAATTTCAGCAATAACCATTTCTAATATTTAAACAACTAACTACTTCCTGAAAGAACACCTGGAATGTTTCTGTGTTAGGAGAGATCAGGAAAATAGGAATCATCATCAGCCTTTAGCTACGTTAATGTGCCCCTTTAGGTAGCAGTACTGAATGAATGTGTGCCACATTCTAAGTTATTCAACTTATGCTACAAGTTCTTGTTGGAGGAATATATTCTAACAAACTAAGAAACAGGCTCCAGGGTCAGTATATCTGGATCCTGACTGTCATGAACTAGCTTCGTGTTGAGACAATGTACAAAAGTAAGAGTAGAAAGCCATCTTTCTTGGGCAAGTGAGGGCTATGATGTCTAAGCACTGATCCATTCAAAGAATATTTGTGGGCATAAGTGTTGGTCTGTTTACGTTGCTATAAAGGAATACCCGAGACTGAGTAATTTATAAAGAAAATGAGGTTTATTTTGGCTCACAGCTCTGCAGGCTGTATAAGAAGCATGGTGCCAGCATCTGTTTCTGGTGAGAGCCCCAGGAAATTTCCAGTCATGGTGGAAGATGAAGGGGAACATGTGTCACATGGCAAGAGAGAGTGACAGATCGAGCAAGGGGTGGGTGTATGCCACACATGCCAGATCTCATGTGAACTCAGAGTGAGAACTCACTCATCACTGCAAGGATGGCACCATGCTATTCATGGGGGAGCTCCAAATGCCTCCCATCCGGCCCCACCACTAACACTGGGGATTACATTTCAACATGAGATTTGAAGGGACAAACATCCAAACCATATCAACATCTATTGTGCTGGGAGCTAAGGATACAACTTCCAAAACAGACAAAGTCATGGCCCTCATGGATCTTGCTGTCTCACAGAGCCCTCTAATATAAATGGACCCATAGGAATAGTCAGGTGAGCAGTTTGGAGCAAAGTCATTGCTGTGGTCTGAATGTGTCCCCCAACATTTATGTGTTGGAAACTTAATCCTCAGTGCAGCAGTGTTGGGAGATGGGGCCTTCTGGGAAGTTTTTAGGCTCTGCCTTTACGAATGGATTATTACCATTATAAAAGGGCTTGATGAAGTGAGCTTGGTCCTTTTTCTTCCCTTTCCATCCCTTTTACCACATGAGGACACAGCATTCCTCCCCTCTGGAAGATGTAGCAACAAGGTGCCATCTTGGAAGCAGAGACCAGTCACTCACTAGATACACAACCTGCTCATTCCTTGATCTTGAACTCCCAGCCTACAGAACTATGAAAAATAAATTTCTATTGTTTAAAAACTGCCCAGTCTGTGGTATTTTGTTACAGAAGCGCAAATGGACTAAGACAATCATGTACGATAGCATTTGCTGATCCTGAAACAGTATGATGTGGAGAAAAATGCATTTGTTTCCTCACTGATCACTGTTAGTGGGAATGGTGAGAGATGAGAGATAACACCTCTGGAAGGGCTGTCATTGATGTGCCAAGAAACTTAGACTTTATCATATAGGTCAGGTCCTCAGACTTTAATATGAAGTCCTGAATCTTGTTTAAAATGCAAGTATGTGGACACCATCTCCAGAGAATCTGACTCAGTAGGTTGGAATGGAGCTCCTTAGGTCTGCCTTTCTAACCAGCACATCAGGAAATCTCACCCAGGTGGTTAGAAACTCTGCTGTAGATAAGCAAGATAGTCTCAAGGGCAGCAATACATTTTAGAAAGATCACTGGCCTTGAGCTCAGGCCTCTGGGCTCCAGCCAGATTCAGCTCACTCTGTACTATTCCCCACCACCTCTCTTGTAACTTTGCCCAAGCATACAATTTCATTTAAACATCCAGCATTTAAACATACCAACAACAGAATAAACAGCAGCAGCAATGGACACTACAATAAAGAGATGAATCTTTACCAGTGATTAAGAACTGGTTTTATCATATACCTGTACAGTTATGTGAGGGGAGGATTGAGCCATAATTGGAGAATTCCATGGGAAAAAAAAATCCAAACCTTTTTATTGAACTGGAAAAATCTCTCCAGTCAAAAGAGTCAATCCAATACTTGAAGTAAACACTGGCTTTAAAAAACATTGCAGTTGAATATATTAGCTTCTGGGCCTCAATATATTATCAAGGAAGAAACAAAGCAAATACTTAGGGAGTCAATAAAGTCATTAAAGATTCTGGTCACTTCTATAAACCCTCAGTGGTTCCCCTCCCCCCAAGCTATCATGATTACTATTCAGACCAATGAACTGTGTTTCTAACCATTAAAAAATCAGCAGCTTATTGTGGCATACTGTGTGTGGAATTGATTGGGTTACACTACTTTAAATGAATGTGAGATATGAAATCATTATTTCAATATTGTTTAAAAATTAATTAGAACTTTTCAGAATTGTTTTAGAATGTCAAGGTTTAATTAACTTATTTATTTAGTAGACCCATATGTGACCTTCTTTGCAGAGAGCCTGTGGATTTCTTCAGCATTTAATAGTCTAGTGGGGAGGAAGAGTGGGTTTTTGTTTTTTATTGGAAAGCTGAAATACACTCATTGTCTTTTTATCACTTTAATAGTTCTTTGTGTTGCAGGTAAAGCATTATTAATTCATGTCCAATGAGAAACATACAGGGTTTTTGACGACATAGCAAAAACTAAGCAATAAAAACAATCATCCGAAGAGAAGGGGAGGAATAGGTCAGTCCTTTAGATGAAAACAGGTAATTCAAGTACAGTTTGCATATTTCCTAATACGCAAAAGTATAGTTTGCGTATTTCCTAATAGTCAGAAAGTAATGTCTTTGTATCAAAGTTCATTCCTTTGCCAAGGGAGGGGAGGGGTATTATTTCACAGTGTCGAATTTTAGCGCATTCTTCAGTTCATTTTATTCTTGCCTATGTGTAGACAGTCTCCACTTAGAATATGTGAATGTCAAGCCAGTTCATGTCAATAATGAAAATAGGATTCCCTTGTGACTCCTCCCCCTTCATTTTTGTAGCAATTTGCATTAAATCAAAGTTAAGTTATCTTGTCAACTTTGATCTCTCCTCAATTGCTCTAAATCCTCTAAGAAATCCATTTCCCAGGCTGCCTTGTGAACCTTCCTAAAATGAATCTTTATTAAACAATACCTTTGCAGCCAAAGGAGTTTCTACACAAATTGAACTGAAGTATGAATATTCTTCACCATAAACCAAGCTTCTTTTATCCCACTATGAGGCTGTTTCAACCAGCCCCTGCAAACATTTTCTGCAACTCACACAGGGGGAAACAGTCATCTTTACATCACAAAGTAAACAAAGGGTCTCTTCTGCAAGACTAGTACATGCTCTAAACACTGTCATATTTTTTAATGAATAAAAGCATAATAGTTTCTTCAGCTCTCAAAAATGTTTAAATATTATGTGTATCATTATACATTCAGAAGCTGACAGAGCTATTATTTTACATGATCACCAATTGATGCCAATAGGAATCATTTCCAGAGAATGGTTATAATGGTCTACGTGGCAAGTAAGTTATTGCTTGAGAGACCATTTTTGCTGTGTGACTACACTACTGAAAATTATACCCAGCTTCATTTTGTAATATTGTCTTAAATGGCTAGGCGGAGTCTTAGTACCGTAGCTCAAAATACATTTCAAATGATGTTTAGAGATCTCTGTTCACCTGAAAAAAAAATGCGAGGGTCTATTCCAAAGAAAAATTCTATTATTATGCTGTGTCATAAACAATTATCACAGACAATAACAAGCCACAAAGAAAGCCACTTGTTAGTGTGGATTTAAACTGAGAGTTCTGAATATACAGCCCCAAATCAACCACACTCTTTTCCCCACCCACCCTAACATCTTCTAGATCAAAGCAAATCTCTCTACCTGTGCTTGGAGTTTATCCCTTCCTACCTGTTGGGAACTTGGTTCTATTATTTATTTTTCATTTTTGTAGCCTCAGTCTCTCCCTCTGCACTGCCTCTTTTTCTTCTGCTATAGTTTTATCTTACCCATCAAAAATAATGTTTCTTTGACCCTGATTTCTCCTTTATGTAACTATCTCATGTCTCCCCCTTCTCCTCACTTCACAAATGAGAAGCAAATGCTCAATAAATATTTATGGATTAAATGGGTAAAGAGAAATCTATTTCCCTGTTGCTTCATCTCACACTTACTCCTCATTCCACTGCAATAGGTAAAAACTACTGAGCCCATTCCTCTACCACAGCTGGTCTCCAGAGGTGGCCAATAACTTTCTAATTAAAAAGTTCCATGAGCTCTTTACCCTTCATTCTAGCTGACCTCTACACAGCATTTGATATTGCTAACCAGCCCTCATTATGAATACTCTCTCTTTCTTAAATTTTCTTATAATATCCTAAGTCAATTATATCACCAGTTCTTTGAAAACTCACTGATGGCACATGTTTTTCTAACCCTCTCCTCCTTTTTGCTCTACACTATTCCAACGGGAGATCTCACCCACAGACAAAATTTCAACTACTTTCTCTGGCAGCCTCTTCCAAATTTATAATCTTAGTTCTCTTTTTCTTTTTTCATCTCTTAGATCTGTCTTTCTAAATTCCTTTTGTACCTCTCCTGATAGAAAATCATGTTGGCACCTCAAACTAAACAGATCTGAAACAGAACTCAATCTGCTCTTCCTCTGTATTAGTTCGTTTTCACACTGCTGATAAAGATGGACCCGAGACTGGGTCATTTATAAAGGAAAGAGGTTTAATTGATTCACAGTTCCACATGGCTGAGGAGGCCTCACAGTCATGGCAGAAGAGTAAGGGAAGTCTTACATGGCAGCAGGCAAGACAGAATGAGAACCAAGTGAAAGGGGAAGCACCTTATAAAACCATCAGCTCTCATGAGACTTATTCACTACCACAAGAGTAGTATGGGAAAAACCACGCCCATGATCAAATTATCTCCAACTGGGCCCCTCTCACAACACACGGGAATTATGGCAGCTACAATTCAAGATGAAATTTGGATGGAGACACAGCCAAGCCACATCACCCTCTCATCTCTAAGCCCTCCTTTCCTCTGTGTTCTCACCTTAGCCCAATAACAGCATCATCCTCCTGGTTACATAGTTAGAAACTTGTGTGATTTTTAAGGAGGCTCCCATTTCCCTTACCTGCAGCTTCCACTCAGTGTCAACGACTCTTGATACTTTTTTGAAATGTCTCTTGAGTTTGCCTCATACTTTTCCATTTTCCTTGCTATTGTCCTAGCTTACATTTTTAGAATTTCTCAATAGGACAATTACAGAAGCTATTAACTGATCTCTCTGCCTCCAATCTCATCTGTTCCCAACCCATTTTTTCATATTAATAGACTAAGTTCTCTGAGAGTAGAAATGTCTGAGTCACCTTCATATTCCTCTGCACAACTGCTCAATACATATTTGTGGAAATGAACTCCCACTGCCAGCAATTATCTTCCTAAAATACAAATCTGTTCCTATAAATTCACTGCCTCCAAATCTTCAATGACTCTTGCTGCAGAATAAAGGGAAAACTCCTTCATGTGACAGTCAAGTCTGCTGTGGCCGGGTCCTAACCTATTGTTTTGCCTGATCTGCCTCCCACCTCATGCCTCCCACCTATCTGCCACTCCAGCCACTATTTCGTCTTTCCACTTATTTCTAGAATCCACTCTGTATTACTCCATCCATGGTTTGGTGTGCTTGTTTTGTATCCTTGCCTATTGAAATCCTACTCAACTTTTAAGGTCAAACTACAATTTCACCTTCTCCATAAATTTTTCTCCAAGTCTTCCGGTAAGGAGTAATTGCTTCCCTCTCATGTACCCTGGCACTTTGTACTTCCATATGGCACACACTGTGCTACGCCCCATATTACAGTTAAGTATGGATACGTGTTTCCTTAACCAGCCTCACATACACTCTGTAAGGACATCTTAAATCACCCACTATGCTTAGGCCAGTGCCTCACAATAGAAAGATTCAATAAAGGATTACTAAAGTCACTTAATAACTCTTCTTTCATCCCATTTTAAAAGAGCCCAGTTTAGTAATTTTAGTACTTTCCTCTCTGTTACTGCCACATTTGGTCCAAAATACTTAGATGTATTCTGTTCACCCAGGCTACCTCCATCCCCAAAAGCACTCTTTGTACAAGGTACTAGAGTTTCAGTTAACTGAAATATATATGTCAATTAACTGAAATATGTTAATACCTATTAACTAAAATCTACATGTAAGATAAATGTTATCTGTGTGGTTTTAACATGGAAATTAAGAATCCTGTCAATAAATCTTACGTTTTAAATCATGAATCTTTTACATCAGCATCACTCTTGGCCCTTGGGGGGGAAAAAGGGGCCTTCTTTTCTAAGGTCGTTCATTCCAAGGATGCTTCCATGATCTCTGATTCCAGATTTTTATACACCAAAAGGATACTCCAAGAGTGACTATTCTCCACACCTCATATAATGACTTCACTTCTTCCCACACAACTGTGGAAAGAAAGACTCCACTGTGGAGCTGTGGAGACAAAGACCTACTTCACTCCTCTAGGTCAGGTAAAGCTGGCTCATTCCTATAGGAGCAAACTTACACATAATGTCTTTTTATTGGTTTATGAGAAACCAAGACTCAAACTTAAGATTGTAACAACTGAATTCTATACTGCTTACCTCATAAAAAATAAAAAGATCATCAGTAATATTATCAGCATTCTTTCAAAGACATCTTTAAAACCCATGTCTTTATATTTTGCTCTCCACCTTTTGCACCATCACCACCACCACACACATATACACACACATATACACACACATACACATGCTCACAAAACTACCACAACCTGATCTAAAAAACATTTCACCTGTTAACTTCAGGGAGATTACATTAGAAGTTATAATCGCAAATAAGAGTAGCCATTAAAAATAAATTTAAAAACATAAATGAAGACACACTAGTTTACAAAATTATATTTGTACATGGCACTGAGTTTTAACAAATTTATATTTTATTTCCTGACTATAAAGTATCTACTTATCATGATAAAAGAGTAAATTGGTTTTCAAGATGTAAACATCTTTATCTTTACCATAAAGAATCATCTAAATTATGTGTGTGTGTAAAACCCTCAGTTTGGTTAGTTCACAGGGAGTAGCAGCTAATGTTCAAAATTATCACAATGAATTTAAGTAATAGGGTAAATGTGGCTTCCTTCTGTATTATACATTTTTTTAGGTTTCACAACTTCTATACATGTCACTATTATAATACTCTTTTTCTATCACTGATTATTTAAAGTTCTATTTCTTTCTAAGAAACTTCCAATTGGTAACACAATAGTAAATATTCATGTATGTAAAAATATCTAAACAGAAAAGGTACAGTAAAAATACACTATAAAAGATTTAAAATGGTATACCTGTATAGAGCACTTACCACGAATGGAGTGTGCAGGTATGGGAGATGCTTTGGGTGAGTCAGTGAGTGAGTGCTGAGTAAATGTGAAGGCCTAGGACATTACTGTACACTACTGTAGACTATATAACCACTCAACATTTGGGCTACACAAAATTTATACACAAATATTTTTCTTTCTTCAATGATAAATTAACCTTAGCTTACTAATTTCTTTACCTTAGAAACTTTTTTAATATTTTAAACTTTTTGACTATTTTGTAGTAACATTTAGCTTAAAACAAAAGCACGATGTACAGTTGTAAAAAAAGTCTCATTTCTTTTTGTCCTTAGTCTTTAGCTTTCTTCTATTTTTAAATTTTTTATTGCTTTTTTTAAACTTTTTAAACTTTTTTGTTAAAAGCTAAGACATAAACACACATATTAGCCTAGGCTAACACGAGGTTAGGATCATCAGTATCACTGTCTTGTACCATGGTCTTGACCCACTGGAAGGTCTTCAGGGGCAGTAACACACATGGAGCTGTCATCTCCTATGATAACAAGGCCGTCTTCTGGAATACCTCCTAAAGGACCTGCCTGGGGCTGTTTTACAGTTTACTTTTTAAAAAATAAGTAGAATAAGTACACTCTAAAATAATAATGAAAAGTATAGTATAGGAAATATATAAATACATAAATCAGTTATACAGTCATTTATTACCATTATCAAGTATTCTGTACTGTCAATAGTTGTATGTGCTATATTTTTATACAGCTGACAGGGCAATCATTTTGTTTACAATAGCATCAACTCAACTACAATATTGCAATGGCTATGATATCACTAGGTGATGGGAATTTTTCAGTTCTTTTGTAATATTATGGGACTATCGCTGTATATGCAGTCTTTCATTAACTGAAACATCATTATGCAGCACATGACTGTACATGCAGCTCCTCACTTTTCATATAAAGAATGAGCCAGTGACATCATTTGCCTCTATCCTGACTTAAAGGACTTATAAGACAAACGAAATTGTATCCTGAATTCTGATGTCTGTATTTAGTCTTTAACAGTATTTACTGGAAGAACTTGTCTTTGTGGGAATTGTAGAATTTCATCAAGGGTGGCTTCAGTTATTGTTAATGAAATAACAGAGTTGTCCAAAGTGAAGAAGGACCTATGGGGCATCACAGCAATGATAAAGCAGGATGGTACAAAAACACCAGAATGATTAGCATCATCTCCAACACTCTCACTGGTATTGATAGGTGGGCAATAGTTTTGTAAGCTTCTGAAAATTTACCAGAGCCAGCAAGAAAGCAATAATTTTTCTCTGACCCCTTTACTTCTGAGGAGAGATTGTTAAAAGAGGGAGAGATAAATTGTGTGTGAGTATAGTGGGTTTCCAATAATGCACATTCCTTTTGATCTATTGTTAGTACTGTGTTTGTCCTTTTGGATTCCTGAACTGTGTGATGCAGTGATTTTGAGTAGGATTAGCCCCCAGAGTGAGCCACTGTTAAGAACTAATTAGCCATCTTCTTATTCACTCTAACAAAAAAGAAACATCTCAGAAAATCAAGCAATTCAAAGCCCAGTTACTCAACAGGTTATTTGAAAGAATGTTAAAGTTTTCATTCAAGAGATGGGGAGAAATCATGCTAAGATATTAAGAGAAATGCAGGCTAGTCATTGGATTCAGCAATCGCAATCTGGAAGTTATTGATGACCTTGACAAGTGTAGTTTTACGACATGAAATCATGGGGAAGAAAGCCTGATTGGAGTGGTTTTCAGACAGAATGACGGTTTCCAGAAATGGCAAACTAGAGTTTCTGAAAGAGACCCTTCTGCAATAAACCAAGTAGATCATGAATAAAACATACTGCTTTAAAGAACTGCTGGGTTTGCAGAAACTAAGAACAATATCCAAGTATCTCTATAACCACCACCAAAACACAGCACAACATAGAACAAATCCAGGAGCTGAAACCTAAGTAGGGAACACTGTGCAAATGAGAAGAGGAAGTGGGGTATGTGCAAGGCAAACAACTGCTGACCTCATCACAACTAACTAAGACTAAGCTTTAGGCAGCTGCAAGACAGGGAAGCTGAACCTCAGATTCTCAAATTAGTCCAGATACCTCAAAGAGGCTACAGTGGTCCAGGTTGATAGGATCCCAGGTTCTGAGCAAAAAAGCCTGGGATTCTTTCTGAATAAAGGCATCCCAATTTAGGCCCATAGCACTCTCAATAATTAAGGCATAACAAATATAAACTTTCAATTAAAAAAATCACCTAACACACCATGAGCAAAAACAAACTGAAACAAATGATAGATTTAGATCTCTTCAAAGACTTCAGATATTGAAATTAACAGCAAAAAAATAAAGTCAAAGTCTTCCAGGATAAAGACTATCTATGAAAATACCAAAGAAATAATACATGAAAGCACAAAATAAGCAAGCAATATGCTATGATTTGAATGTTCCCCCAAAGTTCATGTATTGACAACTTGATGATCCCCAATGCTTCAGCATTGGAAGGTGGGGCCTAATGGGAGGTGTTTGGATCCTGGAGTCACAGCCTTCATTAATGAATTAATGCCATGATCTTGGGGGCAGATTTGTTATTGTGGGAGTGGATTCCATGTAAAAGAATGAGTTCAGACCCCTTTATTCTCTCTTGCCTTTTCTTTGCTCATCTGCCATGGGATGACACAGCAAGTAGGCACTTGCCAGATGCCAGCCCCTCAATCTTAGGTTTCTCCATCTTCGGAGCCATGAGTCAATAAATTTCTGTTTATATAAGTTGACTAGTCTGTGGTAATATGTGGTAAAAAAAATGACCAAGGAGATTTGAAAAGTAACTAACAAAACTTTTATAAATTAAAAACATTATTGTTGATATTAAAAACTCAATGGATCTAGGCAAAATGGTGCATGCCTGTAATCCAAGCTACCCAGGAGGCTGAGGCAGGAGGATCACTTGAGCCCAGGAGTTCAAGACCAACTGGGGCAACATAGCGAGACCCTGTCTCTAAGGGGAAAAAAATCTCAATGGTTGAAATAACAACACTTTAGCAAAGCTGAAGATAGAATCAGTGACTAGAAGACAGAAATAAATAGATAATCCACAATGCAGCTCAGAAAAACACAATATGTAATATTAAAGAGATATAAAAGAAATGAAGAGTAGATTTAAAAGATCTAACAATCCTCTATCCAAAGTCCAGAAAGAGAAAATGGAGAAAAAGCAATACTGGAAAAGGTAATGGCAGAGAATCTCAAATTGATAAAAGACATGAATCCAAAGACACAAGAGACACAACATCTACAAACAGGACAAAGAAAAAATATCCATTCTAAGACACACTATAATAAAAACTGAAGAAGTATACATAATGAGAAATCTTAAGCCAGTCAGAAAGCAAGCTAATATTATCTAAAGATTGACAGCACACTTTTGAACAGAAAAAAAAATGGAAGCCAAGAAGACAGGGGGAAATAACATTAAGAAGTACTGAAAAAAAGTGACATAAAATTGTACATCTCTTTATTCATTCACATTTATTTAGATGCCACTATGTGTCAGAAACAGAAAAAAATGCCTTCATGTAACTTATATTGTAGTGGTGGGAACAGATAATGAACATGTAATTAAATATGTCAGATGCAATGGTGCAAATAGAATAGAAAAGGGAATAGTAGTACCAAGAAAAAGGAGAATTTGCAATTTTTAAAATTATTGTGGTTTGAGACGTTCTCACTTATCAAGTGACATTTGGACAAAGACCTGAGGGAAGTTGGAAAGAAAGTTAAAAGCATAGTTATGAAGAAGGTATTAAGGAAAAGATGGCAAATTCAAAGGCCATGTGGTAGCTCCAGGGCATGGCTGAGGAAGAGCAAGAATGCCAGTGTGGCCATAGCAGTGGGAGTGACAGTGAGAGCAGCAGGAAACAAGGTTGGAGAGATAACAAAGCTAGGGTAAAGGATACCACTGAGACCTTCCAGGTGACTACAAAGATTTTTCCATTTTACTCTGAGTGAAATGGAAAGCTATTAGAGGGTTTTGATCAGAGCCATCTTGTGATCTGTTTTACATTTGTAAAGAATGACTTGAAAGAGATTATAAGATGGAAAGAGAAGCAAGGAAACCAGCTGGGAAACTATTGCAATAATCTAGATTATGGTAAACATGGTGCTATGTACAAGGGTGGTAGTGTGCTTTAAGGAAAACTCTTTCAAGAATGAGGGCAAGAAAAAAACATTTTCACATAAGTGATAACTCAGTTTACCAGCAATAGTACTTCACTGAAGGAATTTCAGAAAGCAAAGAAATCATCTCTGAAGAAAACTCGAAATTTAAGAAAGTATGGCAGGCAATGATATTGGGAGGTTATAATACAAAAATTAATATTAAATAATATTATATAATATTACTAATATAATAAATTAAATAATGATAATGACAATAATGCATAATTTCTGGGGTTCCAAATAAAAAATGGTAGAATTAAAATTCTGCACAATAGCATACATAACACAAGAAGGTTAATTACAGCACAAATGTTCTAGAATCCTTGAATCGTTAAAGAGGAGGATTAAGATTCTAAATTATTTCAAATTAAGCATCTGTGGTAAGCTTACAAGGATAACTAGAACAATAAAACTAGTGTATGACTTTCAAACCAGTAGAGCAATGTTTCTCAAGGGGAGTGTAAGTGACAATTTGTGCAGGACAATTATTCATTAGACAAAACTATTCTGCCATTTATGCAAGATATTCAGCATTCCTGAATTCTGCTCTCCAAATGCAAGTAGCACCCACTTCAGTCATTGTGACAATCTAAAAACACCACAGATTTCCAAATGTTTGCAGGGAGAATACTGTATCACCTTTACATGAGAACCACTGAAGTTCATGGAGAAAACAAATTAATTTAAAAGTTTAGCCACACTCAAAATAAAAAGCAAGATTTAAAAAAAGTCAAGGAAAAAAAAAAACAAATAGAGAGGCCAAAGGTGAAAAAACAGTATATAACTAATCATAATAATAAACATAATTGAACTAAATTTGCTGGAGTATTAGTTGAATTAAAAAAAATACTACCCAATTACATAATTACATTGTGTACAAGTAACACTTCTAAAACTTAAGAACACAGAAAGGTTTTTTAAAGCATTAAAATACAGCATGGTCTTCTCCACTGCTGAATTTTAACATTTTTTAAATGTTAAAAAATTCAAGTGTTTTTAAATATTAGCCAAAAGAAAGTTAGATTATATTATTAGATATATTACAAGATGTATATATTATTAGATAGTATATATTAGGAGATTTTGACATGCTTTAATTATTGCCAGGTCAAGGACTCAAAACCACAAGTAAGGTATAAGTGATTTGAACAACTCAATTAGCAAATTTGAAGATATGTGTGTCCATATATTCCTATATATATTTCTATACCTAAAATGGGTGAACACATATTCTTTTACAAGAATGATCATTTAACTAATTTCTTGATTGAGTGATTATGTGCCAAAGAATATTACAGACACTTGACAGGCATTAACTAATTCATTTAATTCTCATAAAACTGCCAAGAGATAGGTCTGTAAGGACAAAGTTTAAATCTGACCCTTTGTAATTTGGCTCTAGTGCCCATGTGTTTAACCAATATAAAACATTTTCTGAAGGAATATTTTCACAACATAATACTTAGAAATTTTCACAAATTTAACAAATTTATAGCTGCTAAAGGAAAAAAAAATCATGAACTTTGTTAAAGATGGTAAAGGAAGACTATTCAAGAGACTACTGCAATTGGGCTTTGCGGTAGGGAAAAGAGATTGAACTCAACTCCCTGACACAAAATGTCTTCTTAACCTTGAGTCAGGTTCCTCTGAGACCTCCTCTTGACTAGGCCCTGATCTTAGGTTCTTCCCTTTGTCTGCTTATTCCAATTTTAGCAACTATCCTGTTGTGTTACTTTAGTAAGAATTCCCCTCCCTCAATATCTAATCAGATGCCTCATTCTCCACCCTTGATATCTTCTTCAGGAAGAATACTTTCAAGTCAGCCATTACAAAATCTCCCTTGCCCTGATGTTTTCCTCTTAGTAATTTTCTTTCCACTGACTCCCACCATGATCCTTGGCTATCAAATCCTATTTGTCCTTCTTGTATTCAGAGTTCAGCCAAGACTTTTTCACTTACTGCAAAACCCCTCTGCAGCCATCGCTTCCCCCTACTGAAAAACCCTATTGCAATAATCCCCTTCTTGAATAAAGTCTTCTTGACCATCTTTAACAAGTGCCTAAATAATTTTCAACACAGTCCACATGCTCTTGATGCAATACTGTTCATTTAGAAGTCAATAACAAGAATAACAGAAAAGGATAAATTTAAAATCCATAAGTTAGATATTTAAAGCAAACATGCATACTTCCACATACTTCTAAATAACTCATGGGCCAAAGAAGAAATCATAACAAAACCTTTTCAAAAATCTTGGAATTGATTAATAAAATATTGCATACTGAAATTTGTGGGAAGCTGTGAAAGCAATACTTTGAGGGAAACATTAAGTTAATCATAAAAAATTACCATTTTTGGTAATTCAATAGCAGCCGGATACCAGCAATTTCCTATGGTTTAAGCTAAACTTGTAGCCTTACATGCTTATACTGGAAAATAAGAAATGCTGAAAATTAATGAGTACAGCTTTGAACTTAAGAAGTCAGAAAACAATAGAATAAACTCAAAGAAAATAGAAAAAAGTAAATAAATTTAAAATTAAAAATAAGCAAAGCAGAAAAAATCCTGCCTCAGAAAGACTAACAGCTTTCAGAAAACTCATTGATTGATACATAAAAAAAGAAAACACAAATAAATGGATATTGAATATGAAAGGCATGTATAACTACAGATATAGGAATGTTTAAAGATAAAAACATGAACAACTTTATGCCAATATTTATCAACTTATAAAAATGTATAAATTCATAGAAAAATATAACTGACCAAAACTTACTCAATAGGAAGCCTGAATTGTAACTATTGAAGCATTTAAATGACAATGCAAAATCCATATATTTTTTTAAAAGACCTATATTATTTTATAGGCAAGGTCTACCAAAGTTGTGAGGAACATATCTCAATATTCAAAATGTTCCAAAGAACAAAATATAAGAAAATATTCCCAAACTCCCATTTTATTATCTAGTATAATCTTAATCCCAAAAGCAAACAAAATTATTGCTTATTAAAGGAAAACTTCAGCCTTTCCCAATCATAAACATAGACACAAAAATTCCGAATTAATTTTTTAAGAAAATCTAACAATACAAGAAAAACGTGGTAAGAAATGAAAAGACCATTTAAAAATAGAAAAATTTATAAATGTTATTTTCACAGTAAATGATTTTTTAAAACCATATGATCATCTGAATGGGTATTGTCAAAGAACAATTATACATATGGCATCATTTTACCCAGAGTTTTACTGTAAAGAGGAGAAAATAAATAGTGCTGATGGCCAGGCGTGGTGGCTCATGCCTGTAATCCCAGCTCTTTGGGAGGCTGAGGCAGGCGGATCACCTGAGTTGAGGAGTTTAAGACCAGCCTGGCCAACATGGTGAAACCCTACCTCTACTAAAAATACAAAAAGTAGCTGGGCATGGTGATGCATAGCTGTAATCCCAGGTGCTTGGGAGGCTGAGGCAGGAGAATCACTTGAACCTGGAAGGTGGAGGTTGCAGTGAGCTGAGATCACTCCACTGCACTCCAGCATGAGTGACAAAACAAAACTCTGTCAAAAAAAAAAAAAAAGAAAGAAAGAAAGGAGGCAAGGAAGGAAGGAAGGAAGGAAGGAAAGAAGGAAGGGAGGGAGGGAGGGAGGAAGGAAGGAAAGAAGGAAGGAAGGAGAGAAAGAGAAAGAGAGAAAGAGAAAGAAAGAGAAAGAAAGAAAGAAAGAGAAAAAGAAAGAAGAAAGAAAGAAAAGAAAGAAAGAAAGTGCTGAAGATGGAAGGAGACATAGGAATGAGGAAAAATTTTATTGTTATTTTTGCTTTGTTTTTTTTTTAGATGGGAGATAATACCGCATATTTGTATGCTAATAGAGATGATACAAGCAACATGGGAGTGATAGATGCAGCAAGAGATATCAGGATGATTATAAGAACAGAGTCCTTGTACCAGAAAGAGGAAATCAGATCTCATGCATAAAGGGAGGGTTCCATCCTATAGTGGAGCAGAGGTAGTCCACTTGTTCTAGCAGATGGGAAGGCAGATTAGACACAGATGATATACTTGTGATGGGAAGATCATGAAGTTCTCTTCTGAGCCACTCTGTTTTCTCTGTGAAGTACAAAGCAGGGTCAAAAGCTAATGGTGAGATTGGGTTAGGTAGAGGAGAGAATGATGGAGATTAAGGAGGAAGAAGAAGATGGGAAATAATTAACCATGAGAGTAGGAGAGTATATTGAACAAGAAAACGTAATGAGACATCCTCTCTCGATGTAAATTCTCTTAATATTTCCCCACCTCACTGATATGGTTTGGCTATTTGTCCACTCCAAATCTCATGCTGAAATGTGATCCTCAATATTGGAGGTGGGCCTAGTGGGTGATGTATGGGTCATGGGAGTGGATCCCTCATGAATGGGTTGCTGCCCTCTCCATGGTAATGAGTGAGTTCTCACTCTATTAGTTCATGTGAGAGCTGGTTGTTTAACATGCCTGGTATCTCTCTTGCTCCTTCTCTTGCCATGTGACATGCCTGCTCCCCCTATGTCTTCTGCCATGAGTAAAGGCATCCTTAGGCCTCACCAGAAGCCAAGCAGATGCTGGTGCCATCTTTGTACAGCTGTAGAACCATGAGCTAAATAAATCTCCTTTTAAATTACTCAGCCTCAGGTATTTTTTATGGTAACACAAATGGACTAATATGCTCACTGTCCAGTCCTTATTATATAAAATATATCATATATATTATATATACAATATAATATATATGTATATATTATGTAATATATACATATATGTATAAATTATACATATAAACCTTTCCTGGATATTTCTCCTCTTCCCGACCCCTAAATATTGGAGTGCCTGAACTCAGTCCTCAGATATCTTCTTTTCATTATGTTTGTGTGTGTGTCACCTACTCCCAGGGCTTTAAATACCGTCAACATGGTAAGGACTCATAAATTGGTATTTACATCTTCTTCCTCTGCCAGGAGCTCCAGACTTTTCTACCCAACTGCCCATGTGGAATCTATGCTTGGATATCTAAAAAGCACCTCAAGTTCAACATGTCCAAAACAAACTTTTTATTTTTCTCTCCAACCTGTTTCCATTCAGTCTTCGACAGTTCAGTAAATGACACCACCATTCATCAAGCTGCTCGGGGAAGAAACTTAGCTTTCCCCTTGATTTCTGTTTCTCTTGTACCTCACATCCAAACCATCGGCAACTCATATGAGCTCTACCTTCAAAACAAACCCCAAATTGAATTTCTCTCACCACCTCCACCACTACTACTCTAAGCTACCAGCATCTCTTCTCAACATCACTGCAGTAGTTTCTCTGATCCCCCATTTGTTCTACTCCCAGTGCTGGTTCATTCTCTACATGCAGTGGAGTGATCTTTTAAAAACAGATCAAGTCACATAGTCTCTTGCTCAAAACTTTCCATTTTTTTATACCATTTTGTACAAAGTCCAGTCTTCACTGTGATCTACCTGGCCCTACATGATCTGGCCTTGGCTGCCTCTCTAATCATATCTCCCCCTCACTCAATCTGCTTCAGCCATATCAGTATTTTTACTGTTTCTAGCAGATGTCAAGCTTATCCTACTTCAGGGTCTTTGTATCTGTTTTGAATGGTACCCCAGAAATGTTGAGATTACTCACTCTTTTGAGTCTCTGCCTAAATATCACCTCTTCAAGCTTACATTTTTATCCAAAAAAAACCCTGTCTTCTTTATCTCTCCCTCTTTATTATGCTTTATTTTTCTTGATTGCATGGATGATATTTTGTTTTAGATATTTTGTAAATCTCCCCCATTAGAAAGAAGGTCCTATAAAGGCAGAGATTGTCTTGTCACCACTGTGAACTGTGAATAGTGCCTGACTATACACACACACACACACACACACACGCACACACAATGGTTGAATGTATTCAAGCCCATTTCAAATGGCTTTGGAAATCATGACTAAATTCTCTCTTTCTATTTGGTAAATCTGTCTTTTGACTAATTTTGTTTGCATTATGTTTATTAATGTATGGATCCTGTACCCTCTAAAATCTGCTTGCTTCCTAGTAGAAGAATAGTTATTTCTTAAACTGACTTTCCCATCTTTAAAATAACACTGAAAATTTTGGGAATTAAGTACCTACAGAGATCACTATTTAGATGCAATTATTCATTCATCATTATCATTTCAAATACATTGTATTATTCTTTAATTTGATCATGAACTTCCATTTGCCATAAGAAAGCATAGGCCTGTGGAAGGTACCCTGGACTGATGTCAGAACACTCAGAGTGGATGCCTTACTTAGTCTCTGATTAGTATAGAAACCTACGAAAGCTCCTGTTAATCAATGATTCCACCACTTCATGTGTTAAACAGGAACAGCTTCCCTAATATGCTTTCAAAGAATTATCTATGAATAAGTATAAAGGAGCTGAAGTGTTGGGAGAGAAGGTATAAAATATTTTCTATTAAGATCATTGCAGGAGTTATTGAGGTCCTTCACTGATTTCTATCTCTTTAAACTTATAGGAAAAGCTCATAAAATTTCAAGTGAGGTTAATATGGATTTTGTAAAGTAAGGATAATTTTTATTAAAATAATCACTTATTTTACCTACTTCTAGCTTCTAATACTTTGGTAATAATTAAGTCTCTGGATAAATAATATAAAAAGTGTTTTTATAGAAATATTTTAAAATAATCTTTGAGAGACCATGGAAAACAAGAGATGCTAAAAATCTGCATTTGATGGCTGTTTTGATTTTTGAAAGGAAAGAGGGTTTATTCTGAATACTGAGTCTGGATTCTATTTCAAATAAAATCAACTGTATTAAGTGTAGAGCATGTAAACCCTTCTTAAAATTGAAAGTGATGATTTCCAGAGACTCTCATAGGTGAACTAAAAACTAAACTCAAACAAAAATACCCTAATTTTTTCTTTTCTTTTTTCTCTCCTCCTCTTTATTAATTTTTTGCCTTATTTGCACCTCGTTTGTTGAATTAGATTGATAGGCTAGTTCATAGTTATAGAAATAAATATATCTAGGTTTCAGTAAGTCAGTTTTGTTTTTCATTATACCTTAATGGTTTAGTAAATATAAGCAAATGATAGCACAGTTAGATAAAATTATAATTCCCAAAGCTTAATTTTGTAAAAAAGAATGAGTCTGTGACAACCCAAGGAATGAAAAAGTTTTAAAACATTTTTATTAACTACTCAAATTAAATATAAAATAATATTCAATTAAATATATAAAAGACCAAAAGCTGAAAAAGATTATGAATGTTTTCCATCTCAGTGAATGGCATCACCATTTATCCAGTTCAGTCCTCTCCACCATCTGAAACAATTTGGCTAAGTTGCTATAACAAAGGAATCCAAAAAATGCTCTATCACAAATAAAAAATGCAAAATGAGTAGAACAAAGGCAGTGGGGAGGCTCTGCTCCACAAGACTATTCAAGAATCTAGGCTTCGTCTGTCTTGTCCTAATGTTCAAGTCTGCATAGATGGAAACATGATCATCAGCAAGGTGTCCATGTCCCAGCCCATGGGAAGGCGCTTAGAGTCCAGGGCAAGCAACTTTGTAATTTAGGAGGGGGCCCGAATGTTGGCCCAAATTTAGTCCATGATCATATCTAACTGAAAGACAGCTTGACAAAAGTAGACGTTAGCTAGGTGGTCACCTGTGCAGCTCAAACTCAGAGTGACGTAGGTGACACTATCTCTAAATGGAAGAAAGGAATAATAGATACTGGGGTATTTAATGGTTTCTGCTACACACATCCCAAATCTAATCCATCACTGAGGTAAATCTATTTGCCTCCTAGACATTTTACAAAAGCACACATTTCCCTCCATTTCCACTGCCACAGCCCTTGTCTGAGATATGATCACCTCTCACCTGTTTTGCTACAATAGCCTCCTGACTAGTCTCCCTACCTTTACACTAGCCTTTGCTCCCAAAACAATTGTCTTCATTACAGCCAAAAGGCTCATTTTGAAATATAAATCTAACCATGTCATAACTCTGAATAAAAATTTTCAATTGCTTATCATTATTCTTAGGAATCCTTGACAAGAACTCTAAAGTCCTACAGATTTGACTCTCCTTTCCTCTAGTCTCACTTCTCACTATTCTCCTCTCTCCACTCCACTCCTACTCAGTACTGCAGTCACATTTGCCTTCTGTTTCTCAACCACAGCATGCTCTCTCCCACCACTAAGATTCTGAATGTGTTCATCCCTCTGACAAGAATATTCTCTTCCATCTGCCTCACTGACTTATACATCAGTTCTCCACTCAAACTGCTTTCTCAGAGAAAGCATCCCCGAGCCAGACATTGTCAAATCCCCTGTAATACATTGTCATAGCTCCCTGCAATTTTGTCACTGTTGGTAATGATACATTTATTTTTGCGATTATTTGAGCTGGGGAAGTCTGCAGCTTTAATTTTGGCTTGTTGCTTTCAATAATGTCTTGCCACATCGGTTGTGTTCTCTTCTCTGGGTGCTTGTCTCCTTCCAGCTTTAGACATTCATGAGACTGGTCTGGCTTACAGTGAAGAACCTCAAATTACAAATCCTGATAATATTAGCTTCCCTTTTTGTTCCTTTACCCATTCTCCCCTCTAGCAATCTCCCTCAGGTAAGAATCTAGGTTACAGTTACCAAGATAGCCTATGTGGCTCCCCTTTTTGCCCCACTCTCTTGGGGTTTTAAGAGTGGAACTTGGACTTTGTAGGAATCTTCCTCACTTCTCCTACAGCTCTCCCATGCCCCTATAACTATTTTCTTCAATTGAAAGTTCATTAAATGGGTCTTTCAGAACTGTGACATATATGTTTATAGAAATCTATTTAACCCAAGATCTAAGAAGAGTGGTTTTTTTCCCCAAGATAGAGGATTAGAGGCTTTTAGTGTGCCTCAGCCACTTGAAAATATCATGGTGGCTCACTCCTGTAATCCTAGCACTTTGGGAGGCTGAGGAGGGTGGATCACAAGGTCAAGAGACCGAGACCATCCTGGCCAACATGGTGAAACTTCGTCTCTACTAAAAATACAAAAATTATCTGGGCATGGTGGCGCATGCCTGTAGTACCAGCTACTCAGGAGGCTGAGGCAGGAGAATCTCTTGAATCAGGGAGGCAGAGGTTGCAGTAAGCCAAGATCATGCCACTGCACTCCAGCCTGGTGACAGAGTGAGACTCTATCTCAAAAAAAAAAAAATTAATAGGATAATGCATAATGATCAACTTTGTGAGCTTTATTTAATTCAAGAAGAAAAATGAAAATCCACTTGAATCATGTAGGACACCCCAGATCCCAGGGAGGTGAACACGAGCAAACTTCCCCCATGACACCAATTTGCTGATAAAAGCAAGTGAAGCTCCAGTACTTGAGAGAGGCAGAGAGCCTCCCTCTGTGACTCACCTTTCCACTGAGGATCTGATCAACCAAGGTCAAGGGGGAGCACTGTGTTTCTCCCAAGCCCTGGAGTTAAATTGGGGAGAGGCTTCCTGAAACTGTGAGGGAAAGGTGCCAGGAAAAGCTGTAGACATTTTCCCAGACCCAGGGTTGAGAGCTAGATGTCATTTTTAATCTGTCACATACAAAATCAGCCATTCTTTGGCAACCTGGCAGCATTGCCATGTAGGCACTTCAGTCTCAGGCCAGAAATTGGAGAACCTGCTCTGGAGCAGGGTAAGGGCTTACATAGCAAGAACTGTGGAACACACCTCAGTAGTAAGTGCTGGAATTTTGCTCCCTACCCCCCAACTGCAATCCTGGGACAGAAGAAAAGCTGCTATTGCTGCAGTTTCCTCTGGCTCACAAGACTTGTAGCCACAGCCAGCTTGAAGACATGAAATGGGTCTATGTGTGCTATTGCTGGGTACCCCAGTCTGCTACCCTGAGGTTGTGATGAAGTGGGGCCCTCTCCACCCCATGCCCAGGCAGATTTCCAGGGACTTGGAGCACCTGCTCACCTGGATCAGCAGCCTGAGCTACACGACTCTTCCTGTGCAAAGATCCTAGTACAGGAAGGCCCTCCCTCCAGGTAGGGCAGAACTCCAGGTATTTGGAGCACCCAATCATCTGGTCCAGCCTCCTGAGCCACCCCACCTTTCCTGACTTAGAGTGTGTTACAGCAAGGCCTTCTCTGTTCCACACCCAAGCAGATCTTTAGGCATCTGGAGCATCCACTGTCTTGGATTAGGAGTTCAGCTCACCCCACAACCCCAGGCAAGGAAGTTGGAGCCAAGGAGGTTTCCCAGCTGCATGCTTAGGCATACCTCTAAGCACTTGGTAGCTACCCACTGGATTCTCCCTTGGGATTGGTGCTTGTGCCTGCCAGCAGGTGACTTCTAGGTGGGCCATCTTGGTCTTGCCCATCATGGCCTCCACTGCCCACCAGAGCTGAGCAGGGAGCTCAGACTACTATGCATTCCATGAATTGGCCCATTATCTGAGGCAACAAAGAGCTTTTGCTAGTAAATAAGGATCAAGTATGTACCCAGACGTGTTAGTCACAGCCAATTCTTACCTATAAGCACAATTTATGGGCTTATAGGTTGAACTGCACAGCCCAATATAAAACCTGCCAAAAAAATGTGCATAAGGCTATAGAAGCAAAACCAAAGAACCCTACCCAGCATTCTCTACCATCGTACTCCCTAGGAAAGGAAGGGATAGGAAAATGAACAAAAAAATAATAATATTATACAAAAAGAAAAAAATAAAAAATCCTACCAGCATGAAAACAATGACAAAAATTAAAACTAACAGCATCTCCAGATGAGAAGGAACCAGCTCAAGAATTCTGGCACCATGAAAAATCTGAAGGTAGTGTCACCATTAAAAGATTGCATTCTGTCTTCTGAAATTGAAAAACTCACTTAAGGAATTTCAAAATACAAGTGAGAACTATATTGAGAGACTAGACCAAGAAAAAGAAATAATTATTTCAGAACTTGAAGAATGATCTTTCTAACTAAATCAGTCAGACAAAATTTAAAAAAAAAAATTTAAAAAGTTAACAAAGTCTTCAAAAACTATGGGATTATTTAAAGCCACCAAACCTATGAATTATTGGAATTCCAGAGAGAAGGAGAAAAAGTAAACAACCTGGAAAACACTTGATCTTAGCCAAAAGGCTGAGAAGTGATACAACCTGGAAAACATATTTGAGGAAATAATTTATAAATATTTCCCTACTCTGCTAGAGAGGTAGGCATCCAGATACAAGAAATCAAGAGAACGCCAGTAAGATACTATACAAAACAAACCCCACAAAGGTGTATAGTCACCAGACTGTCAAAAGTCAATGCTAAAGAAAAAAATCTTAAAGGCAGCTAGAGAAAAAGGTCAGATTACATACAAAGGTAACTCCATCAGTCTAACGGTGGACTTTTCAGCAGAAACCTTACAAGCCAGGAGAGATTGAGGGCCTGTTTTCAGTGTTCTTAAAGATAAGAAATTCTGACCGAGTTTCATATCCTGCCAAACTACGCTTAATAAACAAAGGAGAAATAAAATCTTTTCCAGACAAGCAAGCACTAAGGGAATTTGCTATCACTAGATCAGTCTTACAAGAGATCCTTAAGGGAGCTCTAAACATGGAAATGAAAGAATGATACTTGCTACCGCAAACACACGCTTAAGTACAGAGCCCACAGACCCTGTAAAGCCCCCACACAATAGAAAGTAAAAAGCAACCAGCTAACAACTTCATAATAGGATCAAAACCTCACATATCAATATTAATCTTAAATGTAAATAGTCTAAATGCCTCAGTTAAAAGGCAAAGAGTGGCAAGTTGAATAAGTAAACCAGACACATCTGTCTATTACCTTCAAGAGAGCTATCTCACTTGTAATGACACCCATAGGCTCTAAGTAAAGGAGAAAGTTTTATCATCCAAATGAAAAAAAAGCCGAGGTCACTATACTTACATCAGATAAAACAGACTTTAAACTAGCAACAAACAAGGGCAAAGGGGGGCATTACACAATTATTAGGGATTCAACTCAACAAGAAGATGTAACTATCCTAAATCTATATGCACCCAAGATTGGAGCACACAGAATCATAAAACAAGTACTTCTAGACCTATGAAAAGACTTAAACAGCCACATAATAGTGAGGGACTTCAGCTTCCCACCAAAAACACTATTCAGACCATCAAGGCAGAAAACTAACAAAGAAATTCTAGACTAAAACTTCAACACTTCACCAATTAGACCTAATAGACATCTACAGAATACTCCACCTATCAACCACAGAATATACATTCTTCTCATTTGCACACAGAAAATAATCCAAGACGGACCACATTCTTGATCATAAAGCAGTCTCAATAAATTTTCAAAAACTGAAATCATACTTTATCTCAGACCACAGTGGAATAAAAATATAAATCAATACCAAGAAGATCTCTCAAAACCACACAATTACATAGAAATTAAACAACTTGCTGTTCAATAACTTCTAGGTAAGCAATTAAAGTAATGGAGAAATCAATAAATTCTTTGAAACAAAATGAAAACAGAGACACAACATAACCAAATGTCTGGGATGCAACAAAAGTAGTGTTAAGAGGAAAGTTTACAGTACTAAACACCTACATCAAAAAGTTAGAAAGATCTCAAATTAATAATCTAACATCACATCTAGAGGAACTAGAAAAACAAGAATAAATTAACCCCAAACCTAACAGAAGAAAAGAAATAACTAAAATCAGAGAATAACTAACTGAAATTGAGACCCAATTGAGACCCTTTGAAATTGATACAAAGGATCAATGAAACCAAAAGTTGCTTATTTGAAAGGATACCCAAGATCAATAGACCACTAGCTAGATGAACAAGGAAAAATAGAGTGAGGATACAAACGAGCACAATCACCAGCGACAATGATGACATTACAGCCAATCCCATAGAAATACAAAAGACCCTCAGAGACTATTCTGAATACCTTTATGCACATGAACTAGAAAATCTAGAGGAAATGTATAAATGCCTTGAAACACACATTCTCCCAAGATTGAATCAGGAAAAAATTGAAACCCTGAACAGATCAATATCAAGTGCTGAAATTGAATCAGTAATGAAATAGCTACCAACGAAGAGAAGCCCTAGGCAAGATGAACTCACAGCCAAATTCTATCAGACATACAAAGAGGAGCTACTACCAATTCTACTGAAACTATCCCAGAAAATTGAGGGAGAGGGACTTTTCCCTAACTCATTCAATGAAGCCATCCTCACCTTGATCCCAATGTGTGTGAGGACACAACAAAAAAAGAAAACTATAGGCCAATATTCCTGATTAACACAGATATAAAAATCCTCAACAAAACACTAGCAACGTGAATCCAGCATCACATTAAAAAAGGTAATTCTCCACAATCAAGTGGGCTTCATTTTTGGTATACAAGTTGGTTCAACATGCACAAATCAATAAATGTGATTCACCTTATAAACAGAATTAAAAATAAAAATAACATATGGTCATCTCAATATATGCAGAAAAAGCTTTGATGAAATCCAACCTCACTTTATGATTAAAACCCTTAAGAAACAATGCATTCAAGGAACATATCTCAAAATAATAAGAGCCATCTATGAAAACCCACAGCCAACATCATACTGAGTAGGCAAAAGCTGGAAACATTCCCCTTGAGAACTGAAAGAGACAAATATGCCCACTTTTACCACTCCTAGTCAAAATAGAACTAGAAGTGCTAGCCAGAGCAATCAGATAAGAGAAATAAATAAAAAGTATCCAAATAGGAGAAGTCAAACTATCTCTCCCCACAGATAATATAATTCTATATCTAGAAAACCCTAAAGAATCCCCCAAAAGGCTCCTAGACCTGATAAACAACTTCAGTAAAATTTCAGGATACAAAATAAATGTACAAAAATCAGTACCATTTCTATACACCAAAAACATTCAAGCTGAGAGCCAAATCAGGAACACAATTTCAATTACAATAATAGCACAAAAATATTTAGAAATACATCCAACCATGGTGGTTAAAGATCTCTACAAGGAGAGCTACAAAACGCTGCTAAAAGAAATCATAGATGACACAAACAAATGCAAAAACATTCCATGCTCATGGATTGAAAGAATAAATATCATTAAAATGAACATACTGCCCAAAGCAACCTACAGATTCAATGCTATTCCTATCACACTACCATTTTCACAGAAATAGAAAAAAACTATTCTAAACTTCATATGGAACACAAAAAGAGCCAAAATAGCCCAGACAATTCTAAGCAAAAAGAACAAAGTCAGAAGCATCACATTACCAAACTTCAAACTATATTATAAGGCTGTAGTAACCAAAACAGCATGGTACAAAAACAGACACATGGATCAATAGAACAGAATAGAGAACCCAGAAATAAAACCACATACCTAAAGCCATATGATCTTCAGCAAGTCAACAAAAATAAACAATGCGGAAAGGACTCTCTATTCAATATATGGTGCTGGGATAGCTGGCTAGCCATATACAGAAGAATGAAACTGGACTCCTACATATCACCATAGACAAAATTTAACTCAAAATGGATTAAACATTTAAATATAATACCTCAAACCAGAAGAATCCTAGAAGAAAATTCAGACAAAACCATTCTGGACATTGGCCTTGAGATAAAATTTATGACTAAATCCTCAAAAGCAATTGCAACAAAAGCAAAAATTAACAAGTGAGAACTAATTAAACTAAAGCGTTTCTTCACACCAAAAGATACTAACAACAAGGTAAACAGGACAGCCTACAGAATCAGAGAAAATATTTGCCAATTACACATCCAAAAAAATTCTAATATTCAGAATCAATAACTAACTTAACAAGCAAAAATCAAATAACCCCATTGAAAAGTAGGCAAAAGACATGAACAAACACTTCTCAAAATAAGACATACAAGAGGCCAACAAACATATGAAAAGATTATCAACATCACTAAACATCAGAGAAATCCAAATCAAAACCATAATGAGATACTATCTCATACCAGTCAGAATGGCTACTATTACAAAGTCAAAAAAACAGTGGATGTTGGTGAGACTACAGAGAAAGGGAATGTTTAAACACTCTTGGTAGGAATGTAAATTAGTCCAGCCACTGTGGAAAAGAGTTTGGAGATTTCTCTAATAACTTAAAACAGAACTACCCTTTGATGCAGCAATCCCATTATCTGAGTACTCATCCAAAAGAAAATAAATCATTCTACCCAAAAGACACATGTACTTGCTTGTTCACTGCGGCATTTTTATAACAACAAAGACATGAAATGAACCCAGATACCCATCAACAATGGATTGGACAAGGAAAATGGGTACATATATACCGTGGAATACTACACAGTCATAAAAAGAATGAAATCATGTCCTTTGCAGCAACATAGAAGCAGCTGGAGGCCATTATCCTAAATGAATTAACACAGGAACAGAAAACCAAACACTGCATGTTCTCACAAGTGGGAGCTAAACATTAGGTACTCATGGACATAAAGACTGCAACAGTCAACATTGGGGACTACTAAAGTGGGGAGAAAAAAGGGAAGTAAGAGTTGAAAAACCATTGGGCATTATGCTTAGTACCTGGGTGACAGGATCACATTTGTACTCCAAACCTTAGCATCACACAAAATACCCAGGTAACAAGCCTACACTTGTAGCCCCTGAATCAAAAATAAAAGCTGAAAAAATAAGTTATTTTGGCTCCCAATTAGTCTTACATATTTGATCCAAATTTCACTACATTTGGCTGATAGTCTTAATAACTGTGTTTCTGTTCTGTTTTCACTTGGAGTTTTCTTCCTTAATTTTTTATTCTTTTGGGATTTGTGAGAGAATGAGGGTTTTTTGTTTGTGTTATTGTTTTTAAGAATTTCTAAAAGGAAAGTAGCGTTAAAATGCCTTTATTCCACCATCTTTAACTAGAACTATCTGTAGCTATGAGTAAATGTTAACATACTAGAAAGTTGTGTCTGCTTATTCTGTGGCTTCACACTCCCAAGAGAATGCTTGCCACAGTTATAAGAAGCACCTTATAGTCTATTTAAATAACATTTTCTCCAAATAAAGCAGAGAATATTACCAAAAAAAAACTATCTACAGACATCCCCAATAGGTCCACACATTTTCTGATGGGAGAAACAGCCTGTTATAGCACACAGGGGGAAAATAATATCAATTCCCCAAGCCCATGAGGAAGCACAGATCTAAGATTATAGAACTGCAAAGGCTTTCTGTTTGCTAAGTCTCTTGCCCGTGACTACTTTTATTCAAATACTATGTAGGTAAGCATATAGCACATAGTGATAGGAGCATACAAGGTTCTCAAAATTTTCTTTCTTTCGCCTGTTAATGCAGAAATAAAAATGTTTCTTTTAAAGAAAAAGAAAGCTTTATCAAGTGCCAACCGTATGCCTGGGACAGTGATAGACACCAGAAGTCCCAAGTGGAGGAGAAAGACAAGTAAACCCAAAAAGACAATTAGCATAAATAGTACTGCAATCACAGAAGATGCTTTAAAAAAACAGAAATGAACCTTCTGTTCTATCCTAACATGATGGGGAAGAAAAACAGAGCCTTCCAAAAGGAAGACATGCTTAAGTCAAGCTGCAGTCTTAAAGAATAATAATAACTAGCCCCACAGAGAAACAGGGGAAAAAGTATTCCAGGCTGTGGAAGAACATCATCCTATAAGCTCTCTAGAAGCTAGGTTGTGCAATATTCAAGGAACTATAAAAAGTTCACAGAGGCCAGGCGCAGTGGCTCACTCTTGTAATCTCAGCACTTTGGGAGGCCGAGGTGGGTGGATCACTTGAGGTCAAGCATTTGAGAACAGCCTGGCCAACATGATGAAACCCCATGTCTACTCAAAATACAAAAACTAGCCGGGCATGGAGGCGCATGCCTGTAATCCAGCTACCAGGGAAGCTGAGGCAGGAAAATAGCTTGAACCCGCGAGGCGGAGGTTGCAGTGAGCTGAGATTGTGCCACTGCACTCCAGCCTGGGCGACAGAGTGAGACTCCATCTCAAAAAAAAAAAAAAAAAGTTCACTGAGTTGGAACAACGGAGGGAGAAACAAGTGGAAGTAAATGTGGTTGGAGAAAAACCAGGACCGCATTCCTTGTAGCATGTGTCAAACACCGAGGATACAAAGACTAAGACACAGTCCTTACCCTCAATAAGTTTACAATCTTGTAAATGAGCCCAGCACATAAATAGAGAATTTCAATATTGTATGATAAGCTAAGTCATAGTGAATGACACTAACTTACCCCAGAAGTCAGGAAAGATGAATCTTAGCCAAGCCTTAAAGAATGAGAACAAGATAACCAGAGGATGGTGAAACAGAAGTTAGGAAAAGTATTTCCAGTAAATATTTTTACAAGTGCAGGCTTGGAGGTGATAAATGGCATGTTGTGTGAGATCTCACCCAAACATAAGTAGTTCAGTGTTTCTGGGGGCATAAAGCATGAAGAAATGGTTTGGTCATGAGACTAAAGTGAAAGGAATGAGCTGACTATTGAAGTGGAATTAATGTCCTGCTAAGAATCTTGAGCTGTATCCTACAGATAATATAGAATTACTGAAGAGTTTCAATTAGGGAAAAACATACAGTTTAGGCTGATCACTCATGATAGGTTTGAGGGAAACAGTCCTGGAGGATTGAAGGACAATCAGAAATGCTATTACAATAGCCCAATAAAGAGACTCTGATAATTTGATCTAAGGTTGTTACATTACAGAAGGATAGAGTGATGGAAATAAACTTGAGAAAAAAATTAGAGAGACAAAATCCGAAGAATTTATTCATTGGGAATATGTAAAAAATGAAGGGAAAAGGAATCAAGGATACTATCTACCTTTCACAAAAACTAAGGAAGGGAATATCTCTTATACATTGCTTAATTTATAATATATTTATTAATATTAGTCTATAATCTTAATGAAGGAAGGAACTATGTTATTTGCTTTTCCAGTGCCTAACCCAATGGCTTCACAAAGTGTGCACTTAATAAATATATGAAGAATTAATGAGAAAAAGCAAGGAACTGGTGGAAAAAATGAGTTTGTTTTTTAATATAATGAGTTTGAAGATGCCTGTGGAATTTCCATACAAAAATAATACAGATCTAGAGTTCAAGAAAGAGGTTCAAGTAAGAGAAAGAGAATTGAACGCCATCAGAATAATTAAAGCCAGAAGAATGGATGAGCTCAGAGAGTGAAAAAAGATATTGGTGAGGGATAGTGCCCCGGAGAAATCACGTTAATAAAAGTTTCATTCTTTTTTTGGCCCAAGGATAGAGAAAGATAATTTATCCAGATGAAGATTCAAGAGTCACAAGGACGTCTGCTCTAATCCAAGCACAAGGAAGAACCATCTCTCCTCTAATAGTCACTATAAAGCTATTGCCTGTCTTATGAAATTGACATCCCATGGAAAGAAAAAATAATAGCCTTTATTTATTTAGTATTTAGCATTTACAAAGTTCCTTTTTTAAGTATAATTTACATACAGTAAAAATTTATCCATTTTTTGGACATTCAGTTCTGAGCCTTGACAAATGTACATAGCTATATGTAGCCACCAACATCATCAACATATAAAACATTTTCATCCTCCAAAACTTTTTATATGATCCTTTGTAGAGGATCCCCTTCTATTCCCAGCACCTGACAACCACTCGCAGATGTTTGTTCATTTGGTGAGGTGCAAGAAAGGTATGGTAATTATTATCACCCTCCCTTTTCCGAGAAGGAAATACAGTACCTTTCAGAGTTATGTGACTTGCCCAAGTAACATAGTCAGCACCTGAGCTCTGGGGTTCTAATTCTAAATGGAATATCTTTCCTTTGAAACCCAGAATGTCATCTTATCAGCACACAGTTATTAGAATTCACGGCATGTAATGCAGGCCAATAGTCATAGTCTGTAAAGCATCTAGAATCTTTCAAATGTTCAACCAATATAATGGTAATTATAACTTAAAAACATATTATTATTATTATCATTATTTAGATAGGGTCTCACTATGTTGCCCAGGCTGGCTTTAAACTCCTGGGCTCAAGAAATCCTCCTGCCGCAGTTGGAACTACAGGAGGCACGTGAATCTTATACAAAGCAGTGCTTAAGCAATGCCGTGAAAACCAGGAAGTAGAAGCAGGAAATAATTCTTGGAGAGTTGGTTTTAAAACTGGATTGTTCAGGTAGCAGGTGCTCCTGAGAGTAAGGGCAACTATATTAAAATTAATGGCTATATACACATCGAACATTAACCATACAAATCTGCCTCACTATATATACATTCTCTGCACTGTTCTCTCCATATGAATGAGCTCTGCTGTAGGAGCTCTTGAACTCTGGAACTCTGAGGACAAATGGAGTTTATAATGTTATGATAATGAGAAGCCCTATTTTAAAAGGAATCATTATTAAAGTACTCTGCTTTAATTTGGCATTGCCTTCCTACTTCCGCCCAACTTTATTTGGAATGAATTGAAATTTCTAACCTACTACTAGTACAGAAACTATGTGATTAAGACAATAAATATTTCACAAAATGTAAACTCAACTTTTGGGGCTTTAAATATCTGCTCTAAAAATAAAACATTTACAAATGCACAGTCATGGACAAAGTGAAACCTTTCTCCCAAAAATGTTTTATGAAACCAGAAGGTATAAGCCCATTTACAAACAAAGTTGGTGTATTGCTAAACCTACTGTGTAGATTTAAACAAATTCACATGTAATGTTGGTCATTTATACGGGTCTTTATGCAGCTGTGGGACAATCTCAGTCTTTTTGACTACTTTAGATAAAATTATTCAATGAGACTAAAACCCTACATTCAAGATTCCAATAAAAGGGATCTAGATATTGGAATTGAAATATCCCCCAAATCTCTACTGATATTATTGCTATTTTTATTGCCATTATTCTCAATAGGAATAATCTCATGTCAACATTTAACCAGTCTTTTCTCCATTTATCTTTTCTACCCTAGAAATGTGAGACAGGTAAGAAAATCACGTACATCCAACTACCTTCTAGTTGGATAATTGTTCAGTTTTAGTCAGGAATTTGAATGGTTTTCCATTCTTACATAATTCATCTCCATTAAAATCAGTCTGACATCCTTGCAAATTTATCTACAATGTGGGGAGAGTTTTACAGATGTATATCACCATAATATTAATGATAGTGAAAAAAAAATGGAAAGAACCCAATGTCCGAGAAAAAGAAAATGGTTAAATAAAGGCTGGTATATTGATTAAACAAAATGTCATGCACCATTTACAAGAATGTTTACAAAGATTATATAGTGACACAAAAAATGCTTTTGGCATACAAAGTCTTCACATAAACCAAAAGAGATCTCTTCTCTGATGATCGAATTAATTCCGCAGATAATCGAGCACATTACTACTATACATCAGGTATGAAAATAGTTTTAAAATTGTTCCTTAACCATTTTCATCTCTGACAATTTTCACCTGCACCTTTCTCCCTGTAAGATAATATCATTTAGGTCACAATCTTCACACACATATTATCTTATTGAATCCTTATAAAATCCAAAGAGGTAAATAATATTATTAGTTCACTGGAGTAACTTAATATTATTATGAGTGGTGTGTCTCAGGACATTAGATATATTTAATTGTGTTTTGAGGATCCCATTTGTCCAACTCAACCAAGTCACCAAATTTTGCTAGCCAGGGTGACTAAATAGCTCTTTCCTAGCAAAAGAAAACATAAAATTCTCATTATTGAGTTACTGTCTAGGGCAGCACTGTCCAATAAAAATACAAAGCAAACCCTTGGATAGCATTTCTGAACTTGCTCTCGGCCAGAGGAGTGCCTGCTACCCTAAAGAGTGAGTCCAAGGGCAGGCAGCATTCACAATAAGCTGACTAAAAAGCCCTTGGGCCTTAAGGGGAACATTGGTAGTAATCTGCCAGTACTCCTCATGGCCTGGAGTGGTGGTGGGTATGGGATAAGACTCCTCTGCCTTTGGAAAGGGGAGGGAAAAATGTAAAGTACAATAGAACATCAGATGGCCTTTTAAGGTTTTTGACTCTAGTCCCTGGCTCCCAAACAACACCTATGGACCCTCCTGGGGCCTGGGGAAAATCACAACCCTGCAGGGAAGGACACAGGCCTGGCTGACTTTGCCACCTGCTGACTGTAGAGCCCTACGGCACTGAGCAAACATAGGCCATAGCCAGGGAGTAGTTAAGCAGGCCTTAGGCAAGACCCAGTGCTGTGCTGGCTTCAGGTCTGAACCAGGATATTCCTAGTGGTAGTAGCCAAAGGGTGCTTATGTCACTCCACCCCCATCTCCAGTTGACTCATAACAAAGATACAAACTCTGTTTGGGAGAAAGTAAGGGAAGAGAACAAGAGTCTCTGCCTGGTAATCCAAAGAATTCTCCCAGTGCTTGTCCAAGACCATCAAGGTGGCACCTCTACGAGTCTGCAAGAACCACAGTGTTACTGGACTTTGGGTGCCCCCTAAAACAAATACATCTTAGATCACAACACTCACGTCTTTTAGAATATCTGGAAAGCCCTCCCAAGAAAGACGGGTACAAGACAGCCCACAGTGAGAAGACTACAATAAATACTTAACTCTTCAATGCCCAGACACAGATGAACATCTGCAAGAATCAATACAATCCATGAAAACACAACATCACCAAATGAACTAAATAAGACATCAGGGACCAGTCCTGGAGAAACAGATATGCGACCTTTCAGACAAAGAATTCAAAAGCTGTTTTCTCAGGAAATGCGATGAAATTCAGGATAACGCAGAGAAGGAATTCAAAATGCTATCAGAAAAAATTTAACAAAGAGATTGAAATAATTAAAAAGAATCAAGCAGAAATTCTGGAGCTGAAAAGTGCAATTGACATACTGAAGGATGCATCACAGTCTTTTAATAACAGAACTCATCAAGCAGAAGAATGAACTAGTGAGCTTGAAGACAGGCTATTTGAAAATACACAGAAGAGACAAAAGAAAACAGAATTTTTTTTAAAAAATGAAGCACACCTACGATATCTAGAAAATAGCTTCAGGAGGGCAAATCTAATAGTTATTGGCTTTAAAGAGAAGGGAGAGAAAGGAATAGGAGTAGAAAGTTTATTCAAAGGGAAAATGACAGAGAACTTCCCAAACCTGGAGAAAGATATCAATATTCAAGGATAACAAGGTTATAGAACATCAAGCAGATTTAACCAAAAGAAGTCTGTCTCAAGGCATTTAACAATCAAATTCCCAAAGATCAAGGATTAATAAAAAAAGATCCTAAAAGCAACAACAGAAAAGAAACAAATAACATACAATGGAGCTCCAATATGTCAGGCAGCAGATTTTTCAGTGGAAATCTTACAGGCCAGGAAAGAGTGGCATGATATATTTAAAGCAATAAAGGAAAAAACTTTTACCCTAGAATAGTATATATCTGGTGAAAATATCCTTCAAACGTAAAGGAGAAATAAAGACTTCCCCAGACAAACAAAAGCTGAGGGATTACATCAATACTTGACTCATCCTGCAAGAAATGTTAAAGGAAGTACTTCAATTAGAAAGAAAAGAATGTTAATTAGTAATAAGAAATCATCTGAAGTTACAAAACTCAATGGTAATAGTAAGTACACAGAAAAACACAAAATATTATAACACTGTAACTGTGGTGTGTAAACTACTGTTATCCTAAGTAGAAAGCCTAAACAATGAACCAAACAAAAACAATAACTATAACAACTTTCTGAGACATTGCACAGTAAGATATAAATAGAAACAAGAGGCCGGGTGCAGTGGCTCATGCCTGTAATCCCAGCACTTTGGGAGGCCAAGGCAGGAGGTTTACGAGGTCAGGAAATCAAGATCATCCTGGCTAACATGGTGAAATCCCATCTCTACTAAAAACACAAAAAATTAGCCGGGCATGGTGGCATGCACCTGTAGTCCCAGCTACTCGGGAGGCTGAGGCAGGAGAATCACTTGAACCTGGAAGGTGGAGGTTGCAGTGAACCGAGATTGCACCACTGCACTCCAGCCTGGGTGACAGAGTAAGACTCTGTCTCAAAAAAAAAAAAAAAAAAAAAGCAAGAAAGAAGAAGAAAAATGTAAAAAGCAGGGGGACAAAGCTAAGGCATAGAGTTTTTATTTGTTTTCTTTTTGCTTGTTTGTTTATGAAACAGTGTTGGTATCAGCTTAAAATAATGAGTTATAAGATAGTATTTGCAAGCCTCATGGTAACCTCAAACCAGAAAACATACAATGGATACACAAAAAATAAGAAGCAAGAAATTAAATCACATCACCAGAGAAAATCACCTTCATTAAAAGGAAGGAAAGGGAAGAAAAGACCACAAAACAAGCAGAAAACATATAACAAAATGACAGATGTCCTTATTTATTAGTAATAACGTTGAATGTAAATGGACTAAACTCTTCAGTGAAAATATACTGACTGAATGGATGGGAAAAAAAAGAAGCAATAACCTGTTGCCTACAAAAAATAAACACATAAACTGAAAATAAAGGAATGGGAAAAGATATCCCATGCTATTGGTAACCAAAAGACAGCAGCAGTCACTATGCTTGTATCAGACAAAATAGATTTCAAGACAAAAACTATAAGAAGAGACAAAGGTCTCTGTAAAATGATAAAGGAGTCAATTCAGCTAGAGAATATAACAATTTTAAATATATATGCACCCAGCACTGGAGCACCCAGATACATAAAGCAAATATTATTAGAGCTAAAGAAAGAGAGAGGCCCCAGTACAATATACAATAATAGCTGGAGACTTTAACACCTCACTTTCAGCCTTGGACAGATATTCTAGACAGAAAATCAACAAATAAACATCATACTTAATCTGCACTATAGACCAAATGGATCTAATAGATATTTACAGAACATTTTATCCAAGAGCTACAGAATACACATTTTTTGTTCATCAGCACACGGATCATTCTCAATGACAGACCTTATGTTAGGTCACAAAACTAGTCTTAAAATATTTTTAAATGAAATAATATCAGTCATCTTCTCTATACACAATGGAATAAAACTAGAAATCAACAACAAGAGGAATCTTGGAAACTATACAAATGCATGGAAATTAAACAATATGCTCCTGGATATGGGTCAATGAAGACATTATGAAGGAAATTGGGCCAATGAAGAAATTAAGAACACTGAAAATTTCTTGAAACGAATGATAATGGAAACAGCATGCCAAAACCTATAGGATATAGCAAAAGCAGTACTCATACATGCCTACCCAAAAAAAAGAAGAAAAACTTCAAACAACCTAACAATGCATCTTAAAGAACTAGAAAGGCAAGAGCAAACCAAAACCAAAACTAGTAGATGAAAAGAAATAGTAAAAATCAGAGCAGAAATAAAGGAAATTGAAATGAAGAAAACAATACAAAAGATCAATAAAACAAAAAGTTGGTTTTAAAAAACATAAACAAAATAGACAAACCTTTAGCCAGACTAAGAAAAAAAGAGAGAAGACCCAAATAAATAAAATCAGAAATGAAAAAGGAGATATTACAACTGACACTGAAGAAATTCAAAAGATCCTTAGTGGCAACTATGAGCAACTATATGCCAATAAATTAAAAAATCTAGAAGAAATGGACAAACTCCTAGACACATGCAAACTACCAAGATTGAACTAGGAAAAAATCCAAAACCTGAATAGACCAATAACAAGTAACGAGATTGAAGCTGTTATAAAGTCTTCCAGTAAAGAAAAGATCAGCACCCAATGGCTTCACTGCTGAATTCTACAAACATTCAAAGAAAAGCTAATATCGATTTTCCTCAAACTATTCCAAAATTAGAGGATGGGAGCATAATTCCAAACTCATTCTACGAGGCCAGTATTACTCATACCCAAATCAGAAAAAGACACATCAAAAAAAGGAAACTACATGCCAATATCTCTGATGAATATTGACACAAATATCTTCAACAAAATACTAGCAAACCAAATTCAACAATACGTTTAAAAGGCCATTTATCATGACCAAATGGGATTTATCCCTGGGATGATGCAAGGATGGTTCAACATACGTAAGTCAATCCATGAGATATATCATATTAACAGAATGAAGGACAAAACCCATATGATCATTTCAATTGATGCTGAAAAAGCATTTGATAAATTTCAACATCCTTCATAATAAAAATCCTCAAACAACTAGAAATAGAAAGAACACACTGGTCAGGTGTGGTGGCTCATGCCTGTAATCCCAGCACTTTGGCAGGCTGAGTTGGGCGGATCATGAGGTCAGGAGTTCGAGACCAGCCTGGCCAACATCGTGAAACCCTGTCTCTACTAAAAATACAAAAAGTTAGCTGAGCATGGTGGCAGGTGCCTGTAATCCCAGCTACTTGGGAGGCCGAAGCAGGAGAATTGCTTGAACCTGGAAGGTGGAAGTTGCCGAGATTGTGCCACTGCACTCCAGCCCAGGCGACAGTACAAGACGCCATCTTAAAAAAAAAAAAAAAAAGAAGGAACATACCTCAATAGAATAAAAGCCATATTAACAGATTCATAGCTATTATCATACTGAATGGGGAAAAACTGAAAGCCTTTCCTCTAAGATCTGGGACATGCCAAGGATACCCACTTTCACCACTGTTATTCAACATAGCACTGAAATTCCTTGTTAGAGCAATTAGACAAAGAAAGAGCATCCAAATTGGAAAGGAAGAAGTCAGATTGTCCTATTTGCAGATGATATGATTTTGTATTTGGAAAAACCTACACTCCACAAAAAACTATTAGAATTGATCAACAAATTCAGTAAAGTTGCAAGATACAAAATCAACATACGAAAATCGGTAACATTTCTGTATGCCAATAATAAACAATCTGAAAAAAGAAATTTAAAAAGTAATCCCATGTACAATAGCCACAAATTAAACTATACCTAGGAATGAATTAAAGAACTAAAAGACCTCTATAATGAAAACTATGAAACACTGATGAAAGAAATTAAAGAGGACACCAAGAAATAGACAAATATTCCATGTTCATATACTGAAAGAATCAATGTTGTTAAAATGTCCATACTACCCAAAGCAATCTACAGATTCAATTCAATCACTATCAAAATACCAATGATATTCTCCACAGAAATAGAAAAAACAATCCTAAAATTTATAGGGAACCACAGAGGACCCAGAATAACCAAAGCTATCCCAAGCAAAAAGAACAAAATTGAAGAAATCAAATAACCTAATTGCAAATTATACTATGGAGCTATAGAAACCAAAAACAGCTTGATGGTGACATAAAAACAGACACATAGACCAATGGAACAGAATAAAGAACACAGAAATAAATCCACACACCTACAGTGAACTCATTTTCAATAAAGGTGCCAAGAACATACACTGAGGAAAAGAAAGTCTCTTCAATAAATGATGCTGGGAAAACAGGTTATCTATATGCAGAAGAATGAAAGCAGATGCCTATCTCTCGCCATATACAAAAACTAAATCAAAATGGATTAAAGGTGTAAATCTAAGACTTCAATCTATGAAATTACTAAAAGAAAACTTCAGGGAAACTCTCCAGGACATTGTTCTGGGCAAGAATTTCTTGAGTAATACCCCACAAGTGCAGGCAATCAAAGCAAAAATGGACAAATGAGATAACATTAAGTTAAAAAGTTCTGCACAACAAAGAAACAATCAACAAAGTGAAGAGACAACTCACAAAATGGGAGAAAATATTTGCAAACAACCCATACAAGAGATTCGTAACCAGAATACATAAGGAACTCAACTCTACAGGAAAAAAATCTAATAATCCAATCAAAAGATGAACAAAAGATTTGAATAGAAGTTTCTCAAAAAAAGGCATACAAAAGGCATATAATAAGGTTTTCAACACCATTGATCATCAGAGGAATGCAAGTCAAACTACAATAAGATATCATCTCATCCCGGTTAAAATGGCTTATGTCCAAAAGACAGGCAAAAACAAATGCTGGAAAGGAGAGGAGAAAAGGGAACTTTCATACACTGTTGGTGGGAATGTAAATCAGTGCAACTACTATGGAGAACAGTTTTGAGATTCCTCAAAAAATTAAAACTAGAGATACTATATGATCCAGGAATCCTACCGCTGGGTATGCACCCAAAAGAAAGAAGATCAGTGTATAAAAAGATATCTGCATTCCCATGTTTGTTGTAGCACTCTTCACGATAGCCAAAATTTGGAAGCAAGCTAAGTGTTCATCAAGAAATGAGTAGATAAGGAAAACATCATACTTATACATAATGTAGTACTATTCAGCCATAGAAAATAAATAGAGCCTGTCATATGCAACAACATGGATGAAACTGGAGGTCATTATGCTAAGTGAAATAAGCCAGGCACAGAAAGACAAATATTCCATGTTCTCACTTATTTGTGGAAACTAAAAATCAAAATAATTGAACTCATGTAGATAGAGAGGAGAAGGATGGTTACCACAGGCTGGGAAAGGTAGCAATGGGGTTTGGGTGATGTGGGGATGGTTAATGGGTACAAAAAAAATAGAAAGAATGAATTAGACCTAGTATTTGACAGCACAACAGGGTGACTATAGTCAATGATAATTTAATTGTACATGTAAAAATAACAAGAAGAGCATAATTTGATTATTTGTGACCCAAGAGATAAATGTTTGAGGGGATGGATACACCCATTTTACATGATGTGATTATTATACATTGCATACCTGCATCAAAACATCTCATGTACCTCATAAATATATACACCTGCTATGTACCCACAAAAATTAAAATGAAAAATTTAAAATGTATATATATAGCATGCCATGTATGCAAGTTTTAATTTTTTAGTAGCTGCATTACAAAGGTAAAAAGAAACAGATGAAATTAATTTTAATAATGCCTTTTACTTAACCCAATATATTCAGATTATCATTTCAACACGTAATCAAATAAATTCATTTATTTGAGATAAATTATTTCAACATGTAATCAAATAAATTCATTTATTTGCGATAAAAATGAGATATTTTGAATCCTTTTTGTTTTAACCAAGTCTTTGAAGTCTGGTCTGTATTTTACATTCACAGCTCATCTCAATTCAGACTAGCCACATTTCAGGTGCTCAATAGCTTCATGTGAAGAGGCTGCCATCTTGGACAGCACAGTTGAAGACTAACTGATTGATAAAAGAATGTTGAAAATACTTATGAAAGGTAAATGATGACATAATAAGCGTGAGCTGTAACACCATGTGCCACTTAAGAAGACAATAATACCATTTATATAATTTAGATGCAGATTTTACTAGCATTCCCAGAAAAAAAAAAGTGTAGTGAATTTCTTTTTCTTTCCTTTTGGCAATATCATTCTGAAACCAGTGTGTGTAGAACTTAGAGGAAAAAATCACTAAAATGGTACGGAGTATAATGGAATAAAAATATTATGCCATTGGGATAAGGTGTCCTGGCTTTGAGACAAAAAGTAGAGTCAGGCTGAGCACAGTGGCTTATGCCTGTAATTCCAGCCTCCTGGGAGGTGAGGCAGAAGGATTGCTTGAGACCAACCTGGGAGACACAGCAAGACGCTGTCTGAACGGTAAGTAAATATTATCTGGGCATGGTGGTGTATGCCTGTAGTCCTAGCTACTCAGGAAGCTGAGGTGGGAGGATCATTTAAGCCCAAGAATTCGAGGTTACAGTGAGCTATAATCACACCACTGCACTCCAGCCTGGGCGACAGAGAGAGACCTTGTGAAGAAAAAAAAAAAAAAAAAAGTGGAGTCAATGTATCCTGACTCTCATAATAAAAAATTGCAGTTCAAAGGGAGGAGGGCTTCACGGATGACTTGCATATTTCCTAAGCTCCTAAAACATTCTTTAGAGGCAAGTATTTATCACCAACCTTTCTATTTGACAGCATATTAAAGATATTCCTACAGTTTAGGTGTTTCTGTAAGAGCAACTAAGGAATAACCCTGGAAAGATAAGAGCTTTTAATAACAACCAAGCTTTCAAACAAATCAATCCTCAAGACAATACTTTTAAAAAAATTGAATGAAATCTACATGTGAAGGTAAAAGCTTTGGTTTTCAAGAACCCTAGGGCTATACTTTAAAACAGGAGTAAAAAACATACTCAAAGATGGAAGAGAATGAGCACTCAAGAGAAACCAAGTGAATGTATGGTTGTGCCCCACCTTATAAATGTTCCTCACGTACTTCCACAGCTAAAATTAGGCCCCCAAGTTTGAAATAATCCTTCCACAAAAGGTAGTTTATGTTATATGAGCTCTTCTGTAACATAACGGTAGAATTTATAGTCTAGTGAGGACTACTACAGCCAAGTAAATAGGCATCTAAATTATTATATCGTGTGAAGACTACCGAGATAGGGAAGGTATAATGGAAGCACGCAGGAGGGGCCATAACCCAGACGTGAGGGGGCGGGAATGTTACCGGCGTCAGCTTCCTGAAGGAAGTGAAGTCTAAGCCAAACCTACACCATGAGTAGGTGTTAGCCTAGTGAAAGAAATTTGAAGCAGAGGAAATGGAATGTCCAAGGCCAGAGAGAAGCGTGGCCTGGCATGGCATGTCAAAAAACTGAGATAAGTATGGTGGGAGGGTTGGGTGGGGCTGTCCAGGTGGAGAGATGTGGGTAAGGAGTTAAATAAGAGTACCATCCTGCCATCCCTTTTAAGCTACCTTAACGAGTATGGACTTGATCTCTAGAACAATGGATAGCTACCAGAGGCATCTGAGTAACTGTTTCTGCTTTGACTCCCTACCTTTGGTGGGTTTCTAGCTCCTCAATACATGAAAATCCTAAAACTAAGGCATTTTGCAAGTGTTTTGGGGGTAAATGAAAAAGCTAACAAAACACAACTATCTTCAAATATAATGCAGAGAGGGAAAAATAGAGGGCTCAGACAAATTTATTCCCTGGACTTGGAAAGTTAGTATTTTCTCAGTGATTCGTAGAAGATCTATTTTTTAACCTTTTTTTTATGGCCTGGCTGTGTTTCTTTGGAGTTTCATAAAATTAATGGCTTGTAACATCTCATTACTGGGCAAGTCTAAAGGCACCTTTCTCATCATTGCTTGAATTTCTGCCTTGAAGGGAATCCCCAGGATGGGAATTTTCCTGCGAGATGGATTGCTGTTTCATTTGAAGCCTTCCTTTCAACAAGGAAAAATTTCAAATCCCTCTCCATCTAATACATAAGCTTGTGTGCATGAACACACACACACACCCATTAACTAAATCAGAACCAGGACAAAAGAAAAGGAGGGAGGAATGACATAGGCAGCTTCCAAAGCACTGCCTCTACCTGATCATAGCCTTTTATCTCAATCATGGCAGGGGAAAGCCCATGCCCTCAATCAAGCAAAAGATCTCAAGAGAGTGCGGGCAGAGCTCATGTCTCTTCTCCAAATATTATATTTTTTCTATTTTTCCTTTGCTAATGTGTTCAAAGTATTTCCTCTCTCTGGCATTCCACTGCCCTCTATTTCTTAATTTTCTTCTACTGACTCTAGACTGGCGGCTTTTTCTTAGCTCAGTCTCTAAACCCTTTGTGTAATTGCTTATGGGCATTTACTCTTATTCTACCTATCCCTAGAGAAGATCAAATAAGCTAGTTGGTATCCTCTGTCCAAAACTTCTGCACATTCTTAAGGACCATTAACAGGGAACCACTAAGCCTTTTTTTCTCTGATCTATATTTATAATGCCACTTCCTGGTTATTTTTATTTTCCAGACCCATAATCTGTTTTGTGGCAAGCCCTGGAAGGACCTCTCAGGTTTTTCATGTCTCTCTAAGCAGGATTTGGCAATACTAGATACTGTATTTTAGTAGGATTTTGGCTAGTGTTCAGGACAATAGGCAGAGCATATCCCCCTGGGTTTAAAAAAAAAAAAAAACTACTGGGGCCTGAGTGTTTATTCTTATTCTCTCAAGCCACTGGGAATAGAGCTTTCAAACAAGACCAAAGAAAAATATGAGAATAAAAAGGCTTCATGGAAAAAATAAGGTAACTTTAGGGTGAGTCATGCAAGGGAAAGTGTGCCGAGCACCTGTCAGTAGTACCTTTCTGATTCAGTCATGAGTATCAACTTAATTCTTTCTTTTGAGAAGAAAGCCAAGGTATTTTGAAATGCAGAGCTGTTTAGATGTGGTACCCATTCTGCAAAGTTAATAACATTTTTGAGGGTTCATTAATCTCAACAAGCCTGAAAAAAATAAATTTTCATGTTCTTGCTCTCCTACTATCATTCTTGCAGTATTTTTTACATAAATAATTGGTTGTGGTTCAAATTAAAATAACTTTGACAATTATTAAGCAAGCTAGGAGTGTTTTGAGCTTGCACTGTGATGTGAGATATCAGCGCCCCAGGGTGCCTCAAGACCATGTGTTATCTTATGATAACATTCAACTCACTTTTTTCTAGGCTTATAAAATACAAGTTTTTCATTTAGCAGCTGAAATGACTGTGTTCTGTTTAGATAATATTCCCTCACTGAAAGGTTAGTCTCAATAGAATTTTTATGATTAAAGTATAAATGTGGTATTTATGAGGACTAGGATTTGTGTTCCTGGCAACCCGAGTGTCCTCAAAAGCATTGCAACCCTGTCCTCATTTCACAAGTCCTATAATGTTTTGCAGACCACTGTGTCCTCTATACTCAAATCCTTCTCATAGACTAACAAGTGGCAAGCCTTCACTCTTACATATATTATAATCTTTGTGGGATGCACTAAAGACCTCTGTGTGATGAATTGTCATCTCCCTCAACCTCAAAGGTAACTGGCTATAAAATTGTTTTATGTTCCTAGTATTCCTAGTCCTCGTGTAAAAATACTAGCTGTAATTCAGTGTTGGCAATGTGGTATTATTCATAAAGCATTCAGACTGCACAATTTTGGAATGTCATCAGAACTTCCTGATTGAATTACAATCTAGCATTCAGCTGAGTGTCCTTTTTTATGCATGAAAATTACTCACAAGCATTTCCCAACATCTCCAGGGCCTACATGGGAGTTCCAGAGGGAGCAACACTTTGCATAATCCTTCAAAAATATCTTCAGGGACATTCAAGAACCAAGAATTGGATAAAGCTTTTAAAATCAATGCTGGTTAAAAAAAAAAACAAAAACATAGCTTACAAAATGAAAATGCATTGATGATTTTCCAAAGAGGAAGAGGAAGCCTCTGAAAATATGACTCAACTTCACTTGCTGGTTTCCAAAGCAAAATTTCTAAGTTGATGACATGGACCTAGCCCATCTGTGTCAGACAATTTTTGGTGAGGTAGGTGATGGGGTTTTGTTTGTTTATTGCAGAATTTGGGGGTACTTGATTTGTGCTGTTCTTTGCTAAAAACACTTATCTGCCCCACTCAAAATCCATTCACACATAGATGTTTTCTTATTCACATTTCTATGTTTAATTTCAAGAGATGATACTTTTACAGATGACTTTCCCTATTGTATCAGCTTCTCTAATTCTAGCACTATAATCAGCATCTTATTTTACAAGTGCTTTTTCTTGACTCTAGCCTTATTTTTTCTTATATTCCTTCCATAATTTTATAAATTCCCTTTCTTTATAAATAAGAAAAAAAAATTTTCCTCTGTTGTGGCCTTTTCCGACTTTGTCCAATAGCAAATTTGTCCAGCCTAGCTGGTGGCAGTATATTTAGTACTAAGTAATATAATGAATTCTCTAAATATGAGCTCTGTGGCTCTGTAGTGTGGTGGTGTCATAGAATATCAGGGAGGCCAAATATTTTAGTCCTGAATCAATACCTGTACATACATGACATATAGACATAACATTGTTTTATGCCTGTAGACCTGCTTTGTTTCTTCAAAAATATATGTTAATAAAAATGTGAGCAGATTTGCTGCTTCATTGAATATTTAACACTCCTTCATTAAATTAGTTCACTGTCAATAACAGATTTCATTCTAAGATTCAAGGCAGGAGATAGGGAATGGCAACAATCTGAAAAATAAAAAAAGAAGGAACTTCTAAGAATATTTAGATTCATTGTCATACAGTCTGCACCTTCTACCAATTCCTAGGCACTTACTGTTGATAGTAAATTTGTCCAGTCTAAACTTACTAGATTCATTCTGTTTTATTATTAAATAAAGTCATTTAACACTGCATACTAAAGCTAAATTAAACATGTTCCCAGGATAATTATCTCTATATATACTTACATTCATTCACTAGAACACTACTTTCAATCTTATAATACTAATGCTTTCAAATTCACACCTCAATGCCAATATTCTCCTCTGACTTTAACATTTTCTGGATTGATAATCAATATAGTGGAGTTATTGTCATTCATAAAATTAAGATATAGGTCATTAGCTAATCTTGATAGTAAGACATTTATGTGTAATGTTACACAAGGATGTTTTGTTCTGTTATTGCCAATTAGTAGTCCAAGTTAATTGAAAGTTTGCTTTGTGGGGCATAGAATTATGTGGCTCAAACACATTTTCAAAATGACAATACAAGAGAGAGTCATAATTAGTAAAATTTTATACCCCAAATTTCTCTTATTTCAATACATATTTAATTATGATGTGAGTGGGCTTCCTTTAAAAACAATCCAGAAAATTCTACTTAGACTAACTTTATAATAAACAATATAACTGCTCTTTTCATATAATTTGTTTCATAAAGCATACCTTAGTAACTGGAATTTTCAAATAATTCTGAATTCTTTCAAAGCACAGGTCTACTAAAATGGCCCTACTAAGACCTCTGGTAAGAGAGCACCAACAATTCAACTGCCTGAGTGAAATGCCAAATGGCTTAAAATAAAATCGTTGTGTGTCACCCCTGAGTTATTCACACATCAGCAGGAAGTGAAATGAGGAGCCTGAATTCCATATCCTTTACCACTTGCCCTCTGTGCCATTTATGAAAGAACCCCTCATAAGGAAAAATAACATCAATAATGATGATCTTACGCCTCATCTCTTAAATAGTCACAGCTCAGCAAAAGCCAAATAAGAAGAGTGGCCTTCATGTCCTCTGTCTAGATGTCTTTCCAATATCATTTGAGGAAACCTTGTAAAAGACAAATAACAATCATGATAGAAAATTTATTTCGAAAGAAGGAAAGGCATGATGAGGAAGGTATTTAATAGAAATTTCAGTAGATGAGCTTTGATATTATCTCTTGTTTTGCTACTCCTCTTGGGAAGAACCAACCCTCAAATAGCGATTGAGTTTAAACTCCTCTGAACAAATATTATTTCTCTGATTACTCAGAAAGATCTATTTTCTTCCGATATTTTATTATTACTTGTCCAGCCAGAATTCCAAACCAACATTCCTTCTAAAATATCTCCTTGCTCCTCCTCTTTTCATTCTGCCAGTTTCACCAGCTTACATTCCCATTTCCCACTATTTTCACTGCCACTCTAATATATATGTCTCACTTATAACCCTCAGCCATCTCCAAACCTTTCAGAGAACACCCATAATGGAAACATTACAGGATTAGGAATTAGGGCTCAGAATATCTCAGCTCTAATCAGAGAAGCAATTGAGTATATGTGTTTAAGAGTGAGGCCTAAAGAGATTAAATAAACAGATCCTACTCCCAGCTTTACCACTTACTAATTATGCGATGGTGGTGAACTTATTTAACCTCCCTGGGCCAATTTTTTCATCTGTAAAATGGAACTAAAAACAACATATATCTCAGTGGCCAGGCGCGGTGGTTCACGCCTGTAATCCCAGCACTTTGGAAGGCCAAGGTGGGCAGATCATGAGGTCAGGAGTTAAAGACCAGCCTGACCAATATGGTGAAACCCTGTCTCTACTAAAAATACAAAAATTAGCTGGGCATGGTGGCGCACACCTGTAATCCCAGCTACTCAGGAGGCTGAGGCATGAGAATCGCTTGAACTCGGGAGGCGGAGGTTGCAGTGAACTGAGATCATGCCACTGCACTCCAGCCTGGGAGACAGAATGAGATTCTGTCTCAAAAAAAAAAAAAAATATATATATATATATATATACATATATATATATATAAAATAAAGAAAGTTATCAAGATTAACAAGGTAAAGCATTTAGAATTCTACCTATTAACCAAAATATTGAATACACATTGGCTATTTGTATTAGTGTGTGTGTGTGTTTGTGCATGTGTATACAGCACACACTATACTAGCTGCAACAGTCTCTGATGTTTCAGTTTCCTTCTCTGAAAAATAGAAGATTAGATTGGACCATCACTAAAATTCCTTCTTGCCCCAAAATATCAGGAACATGAGTCTAATACAAATCTTCTATTTTTTGAATTCTAAGACTTTAATAGCAATCTGTTATTTAACTTGTATAGCAGATGAAATGGAAGATCATAAAACAAATAAATAGCAAAGCCTCTGTCCTTAAGAGTCTTAAAATATTTTGTTTTAAAAAGTAAAGATAAGTTTAAATTTTTTCCCTCAGATATATATCATTTTCTTCCTGTATTACTTGATAAGGTTTTCAGGAAAATATAAAACACTAAGGAAATTTACTTATAGGATAAATGTTATGAAAAATTATGAAATAAAATAAAGTCACATGATACATTAAGTTTACCAACCAAATAAATTTGAAAATTGAATAAATAACATTTATGGTAAAAATACAATAAATTACACTTTTATTCACATTCAATTAATATTTACTGAGCTTCTTCTGTTTGCTGAGCATAACAATAAATTAGAAAAGGCTTTAGTGTAAACATTTAGAAAGGAAAGGAGACAGGAAATGGCTTGCCACCTCAGGACAAAGGGAAAACTGCATTGGCCAAAACTGGCCTGAGGGAAACAGAAGTGCTACCTCAGAGGGAGATTAATCAATCTGAAATTAAGAGAAAAAGATCCTTAGATGTGGTAAAGAGGTGAGCAAAGCCTTGTTTTAAAAATCCAGATATCATTTTTATTACTGGTGTTATTAAAATCAAAATTCTAAACCTCAAAAAAAGCTTAAAAACATTTGGTTCCCTAAAGTCACAAATAGTCTCATAGAACATAGGAAAATTTAGGTATTAAAAAGTCCTCATTATTTGAAACAAGATAAAACAGAGATGTGCTCTAGCTAGGATTTAGAAAATGTGTTAAGGAAAATCCAAATGGGGGCAAAAATGAGACCCTGGAATAAAAGAGTTGCTGAAACATTTAGAGAAGTAGATTTCCCCTTCTTTTTGATGAGATAAGAAAATAAGAAATTATTCTTTATTTAAAGAGTTGTTTACAATTTGTTAATTTCAACTACATTTCAAAAAAATGTGTTATGTAAATACAAGTTAATTATGTTACTTTAAAAAATAAATTTTAAATGAGGGTATTGGACTAGATGATCTCTAAGAAATTTTCTCTGTTAGCCCATTTTCATACTGGTATAAAGAGCTACCTAAGACTGGGTAATTTATAAGGAAAAGAGGTTTAATTGAATCACAGTTCCATATGGCTGGGGAGGCCTCAGGAAAATTACAATCATGGCAGAAGGCAAAGGGGAAGCAAGGCACATCTTACAGGGTGGCAGGGGAGACAGAGAGAGAGTGAGGTGGGAAGTGCCACACTTTAAAATCATCAGCTCTCATGAGAACTCACTCACTATCATGAGAACAGCAAGGGAGAAATCCACCCCCATGATCCAATTATCTCCCACCAGGCCCCTCCTCCAACATGTGGGAATTACAATTCAAAATGAGATTTGGGTGGGGACACAGAGCTAAACCATATCATTCTGTCCCTGGCCCCTCCAAAATCTCATGTCCTTTTCACATTTCAAAATCAATCATGCCTTCCCAACAGTCCCCCAAAGTCTTAACTCATTCCAGCATTAACTCAAAAGTCCAAGTTCTGAGACAAGGCAAGTCCCTTCCACCTATAAGCCTGTAAATTCAAAAACAAGTTAGTTACTTCCAAGATACAATGGGGATACAGGCATTGGGTAAATGTTTCCATTCCAAATGGGAGAAATTGGCCAAAACAAAGAGGCCACAGGCCCCATACCAGTCTGAAACCCAGTGGGGCAGTCATTAAATCTTAAAGCTCTAAAATGATCTTCTTTGACTCCATGCCTCATATCCAGCACACACTGATGCAAGAGGTGGGCTCCTACAGCCTCAGACAGCTCCACTTCTGTGACTCTGCAGCGTACAGCCCCTGTGGCTGCTTTCACTAGCTGGCATTGAGTGCCTGTGGCTTTCCCAGGTGCACAGTGCAAGCTGTTGGTGGATCTACCATTCTAGGGTCTGGAGGATGGTGGCCCTCTTCTCACAGCTCCCCTAGGCAACATTGCCCTCTGCATTGCCCTCCCCTCTGCATTGCCCTAATGAAGGTTCTCCACAAGGGTTCCACCCCAGCAGTAGACTTCTGTCTGGACATCTAGGTGTTTCCATACATCCTTTGAAAGCTAGGTGGAGGCTCCCAAAGCTCAACTCTTGCCTTCTGCACAACTGTAAGCCCAACACCACGTGAAAGCTGCACAGGTTTGGGGCTTGCACCTTCTGAAGCAACAGCCCAAGCTGTACCTTGGCCCCTTTTAGCCACAACTGGAGCTGGACCAGCCAGGACACAGGGCACCATGTCCAGAGGTTTCACAGAGCAGCAAGGCCCTGGGCCTGGCCCACAAAACCACTTTTTCCTCCCAGGCCTCCAGGCCTGTGATAGAAGGCTATGCCATGTAGATCTCTGAAACGACCTGGAGACATTTTCCCCATTGTCTTGGCTATTAATATTTGGCTTTTCTTTACTTATGCAAATTCCAACAGCAAGCAGCTTAAATTTCTTCCCATAAAATGGGTTTTTCTTTTTTCTCATCACACAATCAAGCTGCACATTTTCCAAACTTTTACGCTCTACTTCCCTTTTAAACATAAGCTCTAATTTCAGACAATCTCTTTGTGAACGCACATGATTGTATGCTTTCAGAAAAAGCTTGAATGCTTTGCTGCTTAGAAATTTCTTCTGTCAGATACCCTAAATCATCTCTTTGAATTCAAAGTTCCATGTCTAGGATCTCTAGGGCAGGGGCAAAATGCTGCTAATCTCTTTGCTAAAGCATAGGAAGAGTGACATTTGCTCCAGTTCCTGGTAAGTTTCTCATCTTCATCTGAGACCACCCCAGCCTGGGCTTCATTGTTCATATCACTATCAGCATTTTCATCACAATCATTCAACTAGTCTCTAGGAAGTTCCAAACTTCCCCACATCTTCCTGTCTTCTTCTGAGCCCTCCAAACTGTTCCAACCTCTGCCTGCTTCCCAGTTCCAAAGTCACTTACACATTTTCAGGTATCTTTATAGCAGTGCACCAAAATCCCAGTACCAATTTTTCTGTATTAGTCCTTTTTCACATTGTGACAAAGAACTACCTGAGAGTGGGTAATTTATAAAGAAAATAGGTTTAATTGCCTCACAGTTCCACATGGCTGGGGAGGCCTCAGGAAACTTACAATCATGGCAGAAGGTGAAGGGGAAGCAAGGCACATCTTACATAGTGGCAGGAGAGAGGGTCAGGGGGCAGGAAGTGCCACACTTTAAAACCATCAGTTCTCATGAGAACTCACTTACTATCATAAGAATAGCAAGGGAGAAATCTACTCCATGATCCAATCATCTCCCACCAGGCCTCTCCTCCAACATGCGGAGATTACAATTCAACCTGAGATTTGGGTGGGAACACAGAGCCAAACCATACCACTTTCTGTTTCTAAAGTTACATAAATTTATTTAGTAATAAAATAATAATATGAAAATACTAACACAACAATATGACAACATTTTCAAATATGGTATTTCTCCTACAAAGGAAACTTTACAAGGCTGTATTCAAGACAGCAAATCAAATGCCCGTTGCTAAGAGAATCTGAGAATATTTGTCATTCTGTCCTTGATATAGACAAGAAAATTATTTCACACCTAAGTTAATCAAGTATGTCTGCAAGATAACTTCTGCTTGAAAAAAATGCAGGATGGGTATATGTGTGTGTGTGTAGAGGGAGTGATATTGAATAATTAATTTTTGTTTTGTTCTGTTTTTAAATGAAAATAAATAGATCTTAAGCTGAATTGAATAGATATCAAATGTTTTACTCTTTTTCTATTAAGTTTCCAAAATTCAGAGAAAAGAAGCACAAACAAAAGAAATGATTTATCTTTAAAGAAGGTAACCATTGACTGAAAGTCAAAAGTTTTGATTGGTTTAGTCGATCAGTCTTTTTGAAAAGCAGAAGCTTTTTAACTGTTGAAAAAAACTTTATTTTGGGGTAAATGTTTCCCTTCCAAATGGGAGAAATTGGCCAAAACAAAGAGGTCACAGGCATGCCAGTCTGAAACCCAGTGGGGCAGTCATTAAATCTTAAAGCTCTAGAATGATCTTCTTCAACTCCATGCCTCACATCCAGCACATCCAGCACACACAGATGCAAGAGGTGGGTTCCTACAAAAAAAAACTTTCATTTTCTTTATGTTCTGAATCCTACTATTCTTGATATTGTATTATTTCAATAACATTCATGGAGAGGCCTTAATTACTTGGTTCTGTTATGCTTCCCAAATATATCATGGAAATTAGACAGTGGTTGAATTTAGGTCATGTGAAGGCTTATTTTCTACATGGGTAGAAGATAGGAAATAATTTAATTGATATTTTATTGTAAGTGCGCAGTGGCTAATGTACAATAATAGGGATTCTGGAGACCTAGGATTAGGTTCTGGCCTTGACACCAGGATCATTCATTCAGTCATCAAATATTTAATAAATGTCTTTTAATAGTACCTATTATGTGTCCTTGCTCCTATGGAGTTTTCAGTCTCTGAGAGATAGGAATGAAGGGACAACAGACAATAAATAGATACATAATTATAAATTGCAACAAGTAAAGGGAAGTAAATAACAATGCATAAAGAGAGAGAATAACAGGAAGAGGAACTCTTATGGAGTAGTGAAAAAGTGGCAACTCAGAAGTGATGATACTTGGCTGAAACCTGATATATAAAATGAATCTAGCCTTGCAAATAGGGCAAAAATAGCTCCATGTAGAGGAATCCACATCTATAGTAGCTCCGAGACAAGATAGAGTTTGGCACTTTCAAACAATTACAGAAAAGTGTGCATCACACATACTGCATAGAAAATGTCTTATCTAAGACCAGTAAATTGTTCAGGGTCTAAAGAAATAATCTGCATGAGCTACTACAGAGTTGATTCAGAGCTCAATGGACTGTGATCATTTCTATGAACCCTCTGAGGGCAAGGTACTCTATGTTGAGATGATTTTTGGCCAAGTCTAAAATATGGTCATCTGTCACTTAACATCATGAATCACTTCTGAGAAATGTGTCATTAGGGGATTCCATTGTTGTGTAAATGTCATAGAGTATACTTACAAAAACCTATATGAGATTGCCTACTACCCACCTAGGCTACACTGTATAGCCCGGGGGTCCCCAACCCCCAGGTCACAGATGGTACCAGTCCATGGCCTGTTAGGAACTGAGCTGCACAGCGAGGGGTGAGCAGCAGGTGAGCCAGTGAAGCTTCATCTGTATTTATAGCTGTTCTCCATTTCTCACATTACCACCTGAACTCTGCCTCCTGTCAGATTGGCAGTTGCATTAGATTCTCATAGGAGTGCAAACCCTATTGTGAACTGCACATGCAGGGGATCGAGGTTGTATGCTTCTTATGAGAATCTAATGCCTGATGATCTGTCGCTGTCTCCCATCACCCCCAGATGGGACTGTCTGGTTGCAGGAAAATAAGCTCAGGCCTCCCACTGATTCTACATGATGATGAGTTGTATAATTATTTCATTATATGTTACAATGTAAAAATAGAAATGAAATGCAAAATGAATATAATGTGCTTGAATCATCCCAAAACCATTCCCCTCCCAAAGTCCGTGGAAAAATTGTCTCCCAAGAAACCAGTCCCTGGTACCCAAAAGGTTGGGGACCACTGGTATAGCCCATTGCTTCTAGGTAAACCAGTACAACATATTGCTGTACTGAACACTGTAGGTAATTGGAACACAATGCTAAGTATTTGTGTATCTAAACATAGAAAAGGTAAAGTAAAAACAACGTAGTATAATATTAGGGGATCACCATTGTATACGTGGTCCACATTTGACCAAAATGTCATCATGCAGTACACGATTGTAAAATTAACAAAGTACTGAGTTAATTTGTGTCTGAATTTTAAAATGACTGTCCAAATAATCTGGATTTTCAAAAAATAAACTGCCATCACTCATATTAAGTCTTCCGGAGTCATTCAATTGTGCATTAATGTGTTGGCAGTAACTAGAAATACTTGAACTTCAATTATTTTTTTAAAAAATCATTTATTTCCCTAAGATGAAATCTGTCATGTGATAATGAGATGTATGTGACATTTTTCTGTAGTTATAGCAATAATTTATATGTTCTGTGGTGAAATAACCTGATGACATATATACAACTTGCTAAAAATGTGTACAAGTCAAATGTCTAAGATAGCTGATAGAAATAATTTAATTTTTTGAGACTGAGTTTCGCTCTTGTTGCCCAGGCTGGAGTGCAATGGCGTGATCTTGGCTCACCGCAACCTCCGCCTCCCAAGTTCAAGCAATTCTCCTGCCTCAGTCTCCCAAGTAGCTGGGATTACAGGCATGCACCACCATGCCTGGCTAATTTTGTATTTTTAATAGAGATAGGGTTTCTCCATGTTGGTCAGGCTGGTCTCAAACTCCCAACCTCAGGTGATCTGCCTGCCTCAGCCTCCCAAAGTGTTGGGATTACAGGCCTGAAGTCAATTTTAATACTATGATAGCTGTTCTCCAAACCAAAATAAAAGTAGCCTTTCCTTACTAAAAATAAGCCCAGAATTTATACATGAATTTAGAGAGTAATTATTAAAAAAAAAAAACATAAATTGATGTGTGTGAGGAGAGGAGGAGTCAGAAAGCTTTAATGAACTGAAAATAAAAATATTCAGAATTTTTGCTCCATAACTCTTGCTTCACTAACAAAAGTGTGTCTAGAACCAAAATAGTTAGATGGAAAAGAAAAACATAGAGCCAGCTCTCATATATTCTGTCATCATTTATGCTCACCCTGTAACCATGGAATACAGGATGCAAGGTCAATAACTAGGTTTTTCATTTGTTTGTTCGGTTGGTTGGTTGTTTTTAAGACAGGAAATTTTCAGACTTAAGCCCTTAAAAAATCAGAAGCAGCATTAAACAGTTATCTATGTTTTAGCAGGTAGAAGCTTTAGATGGAATGGCCTGCCTTTGTTAGCACAGTGAGTCTCCATCATATCTTAGGTGGTGGCATGAATGAAATAACAAATGGAGTACATTGGCAAGTCAAGAAAACAAAAGACGACTTAAAAAAATTTGCCAAAGATACTGACAAAAAATAAGTAGATTTTAATATTCAAGGAAGGATATTTACAACCAATAACAACTTAGGTCTCCAACTATTTTAACAGTAGATTTGCTCACTTTTAATAGTAAGCAAAATAAATAATTTGTACCTACTAAATTAGGAATATTAATCCTTTACTCAGCTTCATTACACACTAACCCATATAAAGAGTTAACAAAAAACAAGAGGTGATGTTATTATATGTTCAATACGCTTAGGTATTTGATCTCCAATAAGGACACTAAAATTCACACTAATTAGAATTTCAGCTCCACATGAAGATGTTAAATTGTAAAATTAAAAAAATAATAGTAATAAAGTTAATAAAACATCAGAAAAATAGTGAGTCAACAATGTCTCTTTAATATTTGTCTATTATTTTAATAAATAATCTATTCTTCCTATAAATCACTACATAAAACCTATAATAGCTCTGATGTTCTCATATCTCAGCCTAAGGAGGAATGAATAATGCATTGGATATCTAGCAATATGAAGAATCATTATCATTTATAGCAATTACTGACTTAAATAAACAGAATGCTACATTTAACCACTGGTAGATATTAATGGATTAGTTCATTTAAAATTGCTTATGTCTTTAACAAAGGCATTTAGGATATCTTTGTGAATTAAGTGATTTTCTTTGTGCTCACCTACAAATGGCTTCTTTTTTCTGGGCTTTCCATAAAAAACACATTGGGATAATAGCTTTTTTAATTAATAAGGTTGGTCTCTCTATAGAAGAAATATTTATAATTTATGAAAAGAGCATCTTTCTTTACACTGTTTTATGACACATTATAGATCAATATCTGAAGAATAATTATTGAGACAGTTACTCAAAACCTTCTACACTCTCATTGTCTTTATCCATGTAATCTTGCCACTATTGTTCATTGAAGAGAGAAAAGTTTGTAAAAGATGCTTTGAAATATTGTTAGAGTTTTGTTCTCTCCAAAAACTAAAATATGTGTCTCCACATGCTCATTCAAGTTTGTATGTATGGAGAGCACAGAATAGAAAGATTAATTCCATCTCCAGTGGTCAGGGAGAGACACATTCAAGAACAGTGTAACTCTTTACATGGGTTAGTGCATACAGAAGCTGAGTAAAGAATTGATATTCCTAATTTAGTAGGTACAACTTACTTATTCTGCTTATTATTAAAGGCAAGTAAATCTACTTTTTTTAAAAAAAGGTGATCTAAGTTATTTGTTCTTAACACTTGCCTCATATCAAATTTCCTCTTGTTCCTTGCTGGAAGAGCCTAGATTTTGTCCAGTATATACCCTCCTCTTTTACCACTCCAAAGTAAATACTTTTAATTCAAAGCCATCATAGTAACCCCATTCCCCTCTCCAGGGATTGGCTTAGTCAGGGTTTGTGACCTAACCCTGGCAAATGAGCTATGAGGGGAAGTCTCCTGGGGCTTCTGGGTATAGTTTCTCTACTCTGAAAAAGACACATGGAAAAGATAGATCCTTTTCAGCAGGAAATTGTGACTGGTTGTGATACCATCTTGCCACCATCAGATAAACAGCCTGAGGTCAAAGTTGATATGCTGAGGATCAAAGAATTTTGAGACAGCAAGAATCTAGGATCTCAGTAATGTCACTAAGATGTGAATTAATCAATCCAGGAAACTCTAGGTTTCATGATACATTTCCTTATTGTTTAAGTTATGTGAGTTGAAGATTTCCTGTTACTTATAGTTGGAAGATTAAAATTAATTGAATACACATTAGAAGGGGAGCAGTATAGGTGTAAGAAACAGGATGTATAAAATCACAAAGGTGAGATAAAATATTGGATAAAAATAAATGAATGAGTGCACTTTTGATTTTCTAAGGAGCTTCCTGGCTCATGATGCTTTATTTTTCCCAAAACCATATACAGCTGTCCTGAGAAAATGTGTAGGTAAGTGTCACAGAGTTTAATAAACTCATACACTTGTGCATACATACACACACAAGTGCGCGCACACACACACACAGTATTATGCAGGTTTTTGGTAACATCACAGGATCTGCAGGAAAATATCAAGCTGTGTGGGAACATCAGTTGCTTGTTTCTAAAGAAAGGTTATTTTGTCTTAGAAAGAGGGACTTGATTTTAATACATTTTTTATGATCGCAACAAGTGGACAGAATATGGGGTTTTCATTTCTTCCATTTTTTATTCTACCTTTTGTTCTATTTGGTGATACCCTGAGAAGCAGTGGAATTTATTTTAGTGACTTCAAGGTGTTAAAAAGTATCCTGAAATAGCCTGTGGCTGACTGAACACAATGGGTATGTTACCTGTTTTAATGAAAACAGGGATGTGCCGGGCCCTGCAGTTCATCTCTCTGTGGAGAGGATTTTGGCCTGCTTTGCTCTTTTGCCTTATCCCTGAAGTATCACATTTCGAAACATGATGAGGAGGTTGGTATGCCAATCCAAATTTTTTCTCTTGAAATGCACATCATGTGTAACATTTCAAAGGTCATTCTCTAGACTTTGTGCTTTTAAATTACAATAACAGGAAAATGAAATGAAAGCAACTAGCCTGTCAAAACTTTAGTAGCATAACAGAAACATTTTCTGAGAATATCCAGGAAGTTTTATTCAAAAAGACATTTATTTATTGAATGTCCACTATTTGCCCAGTGGCTATGACAATATCTGGCAAAAAGGAAGCACTCAATAAATATTAGTAGAATGAATGTATGATTGAATTAATGAATAAATAAAGATAAAAAAATGAAAAGGACACAGTTCTTTACCACACAGATTATAGTCTAATAAGGAAGATATATACTGCTATAACTGTGAGGCAAGGTAATAAATTCTATAAAATACAACATGCTAAGAAAGCACATAAAACTTTATTAAATACACATAGATAAGACTAAGGAAGCTCCATAAAGGCAAAGATAAAGATATATTGCTAGAACAAGCTTAGAATTAAAGAAGGGCCATGTTCTTAATCTCTGGGAAAACGGGAAAAAGGTATTATTATTATTGCTTTTATTTACTTAGCACGTCTTCTCCCTTCCTTTGGTAACAAATTCTACCCCTTGGCTTCCTGACCACAGTGCTACCATATTAAACAAACTAGGTCAATGATGGTACTCATCTATTTGGGCACAGGAAATTGGGCAAGGAATGGGCAAATGTCCAAAGTTGGAACAAAAACTTTTCCTTGGAATTTTCTACCTGAAGGTGAGAAGGTAGTATCCTTTCTTTAGCTGGTTACAAAGCCCTTCATATAAAATCCTAGAAGTGACAAAGACCATGACCTCATCATGTGAAGAGTCCTGAATGCATTAGAAGAAAAGTCAAAATGCAGAGAAGTGAAAAAAGTATTATGGAATCATCTAGTTCCCTGATTCCAGACACATTCAACGTCATGTTTGCCCTTTACAATTAGTTGAGTTAATAAAGTCCCTTATTTGTTTAAGCTACTTTGCAGATTTCTGACCCCTGAAACTAAAAGAACAATGACATACATAAAGAATGCCAGAGAATTTGAAGTCTTTGGTTGTGTCTGATGATTTTTTTCTCCATAATTAAAAGTAGATGGTGTTTAACCTTTACATGTCCAAGCCAGATATCAAACAATACAAATGTACAATTATATACCAGTGAATACATGTGTATCATCAATATATGTGTAATCTAACAATATAGCCTGAAAATACAATATGCAAGAACCAACAGAATTGCAAGAAGAAATAGATGAATCAGCAACAAGCAGAAAATCTATTAGAGAAGAAACAGAGATTAGCCATGGGAGAACACTAATTAGATTTTACAATGGAATTATCAGCCACAATAGAGACTGAAAACACAATGTAATAATATCTTCAAAATCCTGAGGGAAAAAATAGCTTTTAATAAAAAAACTATACCTAGCTAAACTGTCATCATGAATAAAGATATATTTTCAGATATATAATGACTTACAGAATATGAAACAAACCATCTCAGTAAGGATGTCAGCAAGATGACAGAATAGGAGGCACAGGATTCTCCCTCCACCCACAGACACACCAAATAAACAGCTACACATGGATCAATTTCATCTGAGAAAAATCCAGAAGCTTGTTTATAGACTCCTGTACGCAAAGTGATGGAGAAAATTCTCACTTCAAAGCAGCATCTGCCTGAGGGTCTGGCTTTTAACTAGCTTGTACTGGAAGCTGATGAGGTAAGCAATCTCTAGTCGTCTGGAAGCATAAAGGGGAATGTGGGCAACTCCTATGGTTTCTCTCACTGCTATGGTTTGAATGTTTGTCCTCTCCAAAACTCACATTGAAATTAACAAGTGGAATCTTTGAGAGGTGATTAGGTCATCGGGGCAATGCCATTATCAAAGGGTGAGTGTGGCCCCATTTTGTCTCTTTGCCTTTCTGTTTTCTGCCATGTGGTGACACAGCAGGAATGCCCTTGCCAGATGCTAGTGCCTTTATCTGGAACTTCCCAGCCTCCAGAACTGTGAGAAAATAAATTTCTGATCATTATAAATTACCCAGTCTCAGCTATTCTGTTATAGCAACATACAATTGACTGAGACATTACCCCCAGCCTCCTCCAATGATAAAATCAAACCTCCAACTTCTCCCTGGAAGAACCTGGACCACACGTGTAGCACCCAACTCTTATAGCTAGTACCCAAGGAATTAACTCCAAACTTGCATATCTCTGGAAGTTGAGAATCTAGCATCCAAGTCACTGGCTCTTGGAGCTGATGAGGCAGGCAATCACTAATGCCCTGGGAATTTAAACAGGCATGTGGCATTCCCAGAGCTCCTTCTCTGGGAATAAAACCAAGCCTCCAACTTCTCCCTAGGAGTTGGCCTACCCATCTAGTATCCCAACTTTTCTGGTTGTTACCTGAGAAGCCGGTCTCTAGCCACCTTTATCTGACAGCTGATGGGGTCTGGCATTCACTAGACCCCTGAGAGTGACAGAGAGCAAAGAAGCAATTTGAAAGAGCATTCAGTCGGAATGAGCACACAGAAATTTTCCACAGCTCTCCTCTCTGGCTCAGTGAAGACTGAGAGGGGAATAAACCCCAGCTTCCAGCTTCTCCATGAAGAGAAAAGGAATTGGATCATACATCTAGCACTCCAATTTTTCTAGCTGCTATTCTAGGGAATGGATCCTATCTCACTGTCTCAGAGCACTGATGAAACTGGGTAAACTTCAGTCTTCTGAGACCACTGAGGAAAAAGATGGCTCTTTGCAGCACAAAATTTGAGAGGCACCCAGAATCTCTGAAGACTGGGAGAGATGGCTGTCTTACCTAACGCACAGAAACCAACTAGGAAAATGAGGAAATGGAAATATGTGCCCAACAGAAGAACAAGATATTTGCCCTAATGAAATTGAGATATGTAATTTACCTGACGGAGTTAAAAATAACAGTCATAGGCCAGGTGCAGTGGCTCACGCCTATAATCCCAGCACTTTGGGAGGCCGAGGCAGGTGGATCATGAGGTCAGGAGATCGAGACCATCCTGGCTAACATGGTGAAACCCCGTCTCTACTGAAAATACAAAAAATTAGCTGGGCGTGGTGGCGGGTGCCTGTAGTCCTAGCTACTTGGGAGGCTGAGGCAGGAGAATGGCATGAACCCAGGAGGCAGAGTTTGCAGTGAGCCGAGATCGCGCCACTGCACTCCAGCCTAGGTGACAGAGACAGACTCCGTCTCAAAAAAAACAAAAAAAACAAAAAAAACAGTCATAAAGATGCTCACTGAGATAAGGAGAATAATGTATGAACAAAGTGAGAATTCCAACAAAGAAACAGAAAACATAGAAAAGTACCAGGTATCATAGAGCTGAATAATACAATAACTGAAAAATTTTAATACAAGGGCTCAACAGCAGACTAGATAAGGAGAAGAAAGGATCAACAAACTCAAAGACAGGTATCGGAAATCCTTCAGTCAAAAAAGCAAAAAGAAAAAAAATGAAAAAGCGTGAAGACAGCTTAAGGTAATTGCAAAACACCATCAAATGCAATCTCTGTAAAAATGCAATCTCCACAAAAAAATTAATTTTTTAAATTTTTAGTTTTTGTGGGTATATAGTATGTATATATACTTAAGGGGTACATAAGATATTTTGATACAGGTATGCAGTGTGAAATAATCACATCATGGAGAATGGGGTTTCCATCCCCTCAAGCATTTATCTTTTGTGCTACAAACAATCAAATTACACTCTTTTAGTTATTTTTAAATATACTAAATTATTTTAAATTATTCATTATTATTATTCATTATTATTATTAAATTATTCATTATTAACTAATTCATTAAGTTAAATTATTCATTATTAACTATAGTCACCCTGTTGTGTGGTCAAATACTAGATCTCATTCATCCTTTTTTTGGTAATCCCTATCAAATTTTTAAAAGCAATTTTCACAGAAATGAAATCCTAAAATTTGTACAGAACCACAAACAACCCCAAATAGCCCAAACAATCTTGAGAAAGAAGAACGAAGTTGACAACATCACACGTTCTGATTTCAAATTATACTACAAAGCTATCTTAATCAAAATAAGATGATACTAGTATAAAATCAGACACACAGACCAGTGGAACAGAATAGAGAGCCCAGAAAGAAACCCACAAATAAATTGTCAAATAATAATTGACAAGGGTACCAAGAATAGACAATGGGGAAAAGACAGTCTCTTCAATAAATGGTGTTGGAAAAACTGGATATCCACATACAAAAAAAAGAAAAATGGAATTGGACCCTTATCTTACAATATACACAAAAATCAACTCAAAATGGATTAAAGACTTAAACATGAGACTTGAAACTGTAAAACTTCTAAGAGAAAACATAGGGAACAAGCTCTATGACGTTGGTCTTGATGAAGATTTTTTTTTGCATATGACTTCACAAGCGCACAAGGAAACAGACAACAACAACAACAACAAACAATAATAAAAGTGGGACTACATCATGCTAAAAACAAACTTCTGCAAAGCAAAGGAAACAATAAGATGAAAAGGCAACCTACAAAATGAAAGAAAATATTCCAAACCATATATCTAATAAGGAGTTAATATCCAAAATATATAAGAAACTCATAGAACTTAATAGCAAAAATACAAATAGCCCAATTAAAAATATGGGTGAAGGACTTAAATAAAAATTTTTCCAAGGAAGACATAGAGATTGCCACTAAGTATGTAAAAAGATGGTTAATATCACTAATCATCAGAGAAATGCACATCAAAACCACAATGAGATGTCACTTCACACCTATTAGAATGGTTATTATCAAAAAGACAAAAAATAAGTGTTTATGATAATGTGAGGAAAAGGGAACTCTTACACATTCTCAATGAGAATGTAATTTGGTATAGTCATTATGGAAAACAGTATGGAAGCTCCTCAAAAAATTAAAGGAAGTACTGCTATATATATGATCCAGCAATCCCACTTCTGAGTACATATCCAAAGGCAATGATATCAATATGTCAACAACATATCTGTGCTCCCATATTCATTGCAGCATTATTCACAATATCCAAAATGTGGAAACAACCTAAGTGTCTATAGACTGATGAATGGGAAAAAAAATTGCTGTGTGTGTGTGGGTGGGTATTTTATTCAGACTTTTATAAAGAAGGAAATCCTGCCATTTGTTACAATGTAAATGAAGTTGGAGGACATCACATTAAGTGAAATAAATCAGACACACGAAGAAAGTTACTGCACAATCTCACTTATTTGTGGAATCTAAAAAAGTCAAATTCATAGAAGAAGAGGGTACAATGGTGATTTCCTGGAGTGTGGGGGGAGTGGTAGGTGGAGATGCTGGGCAAATGGAACAACATTTCATTATGTAGAATAAATAAGTTGTAGAGATCTGATGTACAGCATGAAGACTATAATTAGTAGTACCGTAAGACATATGTGAAATTTCCTAAGAGATTAGATCTTAGGTGTTCTTACCACACACACACAAAATGGTAACTCTGTGAAGAGATGGATATAGTAATTCTATATTCAGTTTGTAGTAATCAGTTTCTTTTGTATATGTATATCAAAACAATACATTGTGTACCTTAAATATATACATTTCAATTTTAAAAATGTTTAATTCCATACGAAAAATAATTACTTAAGAATATACTTCATCTGGAAAGAAAATAAACTCAGAGGTCAGGTGTGGCTCACAAGAAACAATACCACAGAAGTTGATTTTTTGAGTACTGCTAGATTTAATTGCTAATAACTATAATATTAGTAACATATTTCATGTGTTTAAAAATGCAAAACCAAATTTCTACACAACAAGATAAGGAGGATGCTAATCAGTGGATATTTAAAGCATGCCAAGGTTTTCATCATGTTGAGGAGGAGGAGAAGAATACAACTTGAAAATTGCTAGAAAAAGATCATCATTATGTATACATTAAGACTTTTTCAAAATTAAGATTATGTATACAGTAAGACTTCTATTTCTGACAGTATGTTGCACTAAATAACCTGAAATTTGCCATTCATTCATTCATTCATTCATTCAATATTTCTTAAAACCTTGTTTTAGGCCCATGTTTCCCAGTAGGTCAGATATAATGGTGCATGTACACTGCACCTGCTCAGTGCAAACTTTCCCTTTTCCACACATCTAATCTTAAATATATCCAAGCCAAGGAACCAACAATAAACCTTCATAACAAAACTACTGAAGTAGCAGCACAACCTTCCTAAAATTTGATGTTATTTCAGTCCATTTAATCATAATTTCCTTTTTACAAATTCTAACCTTATGTTGCATTCTTTAAAATACATAGGAAAATATGGTACTCATTCAACTGTCTTAATTTATTTTCCTTAACATAATAGCAATTTTTAGATTTGATTATAACATCTGTATGCTAATCCAGTTTTTTTTTTATTTTAGTCTTCAAAAATATTTTCTATTTAATAATACAATGAAAGCTAGGCAATCAGTCTTTTTCTCACTAAAGTCAGACATACTTAGTGAAAGAAAAGTACACATTATCATCAAAATCATGTTTTTTAAATCAGCAGGCATGTAAATTTTTCATGAAATGAATTTAATCCAGTTGCAAATATGGATTATTTTCAAGATGAGAGAACTCACTCATAGATCATAAGTACACTTCCTCTCTCAAATGATAGAATTGTATGCAGTACATTGAAAGTCAAGTTTTTACTATCAGGAAATATACTCAAAACAGGTTTACCTAGTGTTTTGTCTATAGTCATATGCCATGTAACGATGTTTTGGCCAACAACAAACCACATATATGAAAGCGGTCCCATGAGATTCTAATACCATATTTTTACTGTACCTTTTCTAAGTTTAGCTAAATGAATACTTACTTACCACAGTGTCCTAGTTAGCTGCAGTATTCAAAACAGTAGCATGCTGTGTAGGTTGGTAGCATAGGAGCAATAAGCTATACCATATAGCTTAGGTGTGAAGTAGGTTATAACATCTAGGTTTGTGTAAAAATACTCTAAGGCAGTGGTCCCCAACCTTTTTGGCACCAGGGACCTGATTTTGTGGAAGACAATTTTTTCATGGATGCGGGCCGGAAGGGAGTGGTTTGGTAGTTTCAGGATGAAACTGTGCCACCTCAGATCATCAGGCATTAGATTCTCATAAGGTGCACACAACATAGATCCCTCGCATGTGCAGTTCACAACAGGGTTTGTGCTCCTATGAGAATCTAATGCCACCCCTGATCTTGACAGGAGGCAGAACTCAGGCATAATGCCTGCTTGCCTGCCACTCACCTCCTGCTGTGTGGCCCACTTTCTAACAGGCTACATACCAGTACTGGTCCATGGTTCAGGGATTGGGGAACCCTGCTCTAAGGTGTTCGTACAATTATGAAGTTACCTAGCAAACAATGCATTTCTCAGAACATATCTCCATTATTAAGCAATGCATAACTATTTATAAATATATTTTGTATACTCAAATAAGACGCAGGAACTTTTAGCTGGAGCTAGTTACCTCTTTGACTACCCTATCTCTTTCTCTTCTTATATCAGGGCAGGAATATTTTTCAATATTCTGTGGGTTCATGTGAACACACTCAGTTCTTTGTCAAATGTACAGATGCAGCTAGTGTAAATATGCTCATTACCCACTATGGCAGAGAATAGCTATCCACCAACTCACTACCCCTTCTCCTGGGCACACAGCTCTATTGCACTTTCTAGCCTCCTTTGTAGTTAGGTGTGGGTATGCTAACTTAGTTCTAGGTAATGAAATGTGGACAGACGTGATAGGCATTATTCCTAGACCCTGCCCATAAACCCCTCCAATCCACTATCTGGCTGTCAATGCCCATGTGATGTTGAAAGCCACCTGCTAAAGATGGCATACCAATGAAGGCCAAGATGTCCAAATGACCATGTATAGCACAGTCCTCCTAAACCTGATTTCTACCATCCCTAACACACAAGTATACCATTATGAACCCAATATTGCTATTATGTGAGCTGGAAATAAACTACTATGTTAAACCATGGCAATTCTAAGGTTTATTTAATAAGAACAACTATTCTATCATAATCAATACTGAAAGTCATGCATCAAAATGGACTATTGCTATGAGAAAAATCTAAAATTTATGTCACTTGTGGCCAGGCAGTAAATAATAAGAAATTAATGTCTGAGGATCGAAAGATGGAGATTCTTGGAATGCAGTGGCAAAGCATTTGGTAAAACTATTGCCTGCAAAAACTGGAAGATAAACAAAAGTAATATTTACCATCACTTTATCTACCTTCTGCCAGTACACCCTTGGAAGCCATATGTTTAAAATGGAGGCTCCACAAAATTGAAGGAACATAGATGCTTGAGTCACTGCTTGGAGGAGAGGCCAACCCTGTCAATTATATACAAGATATTTTTTAACTTTATATGAAAGGGAAATAAACTTTACAATATTAGAACCATTATACATTTTAGGTTTTTTTGTTACAGTGGATATTTTGACTGATACAAACACTCTGAGGTTCCTTTGTAAAATTGAAGCAAATCACTTCTGCTCTTCAGTACAATTATTGGTAACATCAGAGAAAATTACTTTGGTGAAAGAACTTTGAAAACTTCAAATCAATGAGCATTTCACTTCAAAGTCAGTATTGTGGGTAAGGATTAAAAGCATGAGTAAAGGGTTCCAAGGAGTCTAGTCTTGAATGCCAACTCTCTCATTTTCTAGTTGTATGGCCTTGAATAAATCGATGTATCATCTTGAAACCTCTTTGTTCTCATGTATAAATTGAGGATAACTTGCCCTAATTTGTAGGGTTGCCATAACAATATTACAATATACACAATATGCTTAAGGCAAAGTCACGCATTTAATAAAGTGCTCAGTTGATTCTTTACTCATCCTATCGTATTTTCAGAGTACTAAATGAACCTTAGAAAACTAGTAGTTTGTATTGATATATAAGATAACTTTAGAAGAGAAGATTTAATTTAGTAAAAGACTCCATCAAATCCAATGAACATTAAAAAAAAAAACATAATACAAGGACAGATTAATAGGGTCAGGGAGAGACAAAGAGCCAGTCTCCCCAGCACATTTCAGTAAAAGTCTCTCCAGGAATTGTTTCCCTCCTATATCTTGATTCCTCTATACCTCCTCAATCTCATTCTCCTTTGCCAAGTGCTGAAAGCCTAAAAGACAGTGACAAAATAGATAATAAATCAGATACTTCTTTGTCAACAGATTATTTGTTACTACATTCCCATAACTTGCACAAAACTAAAGATAGCAGATCTTGCTACTTTTTCAAGGTAATCTCACATTATTAAGGGGAGTATTCCAGTAAGCATAACTGATAATGATAGCAATACTTTTATGTTTGCTAAGCATTCTATAAAGTTCAAAGCACTTTCAAATCCACTTTCTCATTATATTGAAAGAAACATGATCAAGTAAACCTTGCAGTCATGAATTTCATGGGCCAAGGAGAGTTTATGTTGGTTTTGTCAGTCTCTGGTAAACTGCCATATCACCCCAAAGGACATCTGAAATAGTTTACACTCCTGGTTCTTACACAGAGGCTTCTTGCTGAATAATTATGCTTATCTGATGAATTGTTATCTGAATCAAAGGTCTCAGGCATAGAGAAATGACAGATGCCAATGAATAATGCCAAAGCCAAATGCTTAATAAAACAGCATTATACAGCAAAATAATTAACTTCCGTAGTTCTTTTTAAAAACCTGCTTTCTCTCTAGGCACACATGTGCTAAAAATGAATCTAACAAGTTCAAGTCACACATACAAAGTTGATAATTCAAATACAATGAGAATAAAATTACTGAAGTTCTTTGTGATGAAACAATGCATAAGATAGATTCAAGCCCTAAAAGCAAGTGTAAAAATCAGCACATGGTACCCAGTGACGTGCCAACAATAGTTTTGTTAACAAAAGCAACAGAAGAAAGGCAGCAATTTTGATGCACCAAGTAAATGGTCAAATTCTGTACTACACACACATGCACACTCACAAGCACTCACAACATGCACATACACACACGAAGCTTCTCTGAGTACAGAGCTACTTGTTTCAAAATCAGTGACAGTTCTGTGTCTGATAGACCTTGTTTTCCTGCAGAGGAGGGCACAAATTTGGCTGAATAAGACTAAACAACACTGATCAAAGGACAGAAAAACATTTTTGCCTGTATATCTGACAGCATGTTTTTAGCCAGCAGCATTTTACCTTAACATGGCCTCATGGGAAGTCTGAACTCACAAGAAATTAGTCATTTACAGTGCCAACTACACTATGGACCCTCAATTAATATTCATGCATGAAGAAAATAAAGATATATTTCAAGATCTCTACTTTCTTATTTATTTATTTATTTTTTATTATTATACTTTAAGTTTTAGGGTACATGTGCACAACGTGCAGGTTTGTTACATATGTATACATGTGCCATGTTGGTGTGCTGCACCCATTAACTGATCATTTAGCATTAGGTGTATCTCCTAATGCTATCCCTCCTGCCTCCCCCTACCCCACAAGAGTACCCACTTTCTTAAAATAAAAATTTATATTCTTTTCACCTATAAATGGACTTAGAAAAATTAATATTACAGAAATGGCTCAAATAGGGTTTTAGCATATTTTTTGAATAAGTCCCAGTATTGTAATGTAACAGGCCTCACACTGGGAACTCAAGAGTGGGGGCTCTGGCCTTGCTGAGCTAGCAATTTGCTCTGCTATGCCTCAAACCACTCAACCTCTCATGAGCCTTAATTTCCTTATCTGACTCATATTTTCCTTGCTTACGTCACAGAGTTATTCTGAGAATTAAATAAGATAAACATACTCTGTGACAATTAGAGTGTTACATGAACAAAAGGTATTATTGTCATTATGTTTTATTCGAAGTAATACAGCCACAGGAATCTTTACAAAAATACATGGATATTCCTATATAGTTTCACTTTACCTCAACTCTTTCTCAAATCTTCTCTCAAGTCAGGCGAATTAACGCTTCTCCTGGATAGTGTTAATACATATTAATAATTTACAGTTGTGGAGTCACTATCTCAGTACTTGAATCACATTCTCTCCAAAAAATGCACTAACTCTGGTTTGGCTCTGTGTCCCCAACCATATGTTACAGTGGGAGGTGACTGGATCATGGGGTCAGATTTCCCCCTTCCTTTTCTTGTGATAGCCAGTGAGTTCTCATGAGATCTGGTTATTTAAAAGTGTGTAACACTTCCCCCTTTGCTCTCTCTCTCCTGCAGCCATGTGAAGACATGCTTGCTTCCTCTTCACCCTTCTGCCATGATTTTAAGTTTCCTGAGGCCTCCCCAGTCATGCCTCCTATACAGCCTGTGGAACTATGTGTCAATTAAACCTCTTTTCTTTATAAATTACCCAGTCTCAGGTAGTTCTTTATAGCAGTGTGAGAAAGGACTAACACACTCTTATAAACCTCTCAAGTAATATGTGCTGTATTCAAATTGTCCATTGGTAAATCAACTTCACACACATGCTGAAAGAATTATTGGCCTGTCATAATACTTAGGTTGCAATGAGAGAAAAAGATTGTGTCTACATAAACGGCCATGGAACTGCTCTGACAATAATACTCGGTCAGGCTAATCCAACATGGAATATGCTCTGAGTCACCAAAAGTGAAAGCTAGAAAACCAGGTCTGTAGTGTACCCTGCCACTATATGTGTAGGGTGAAGATGCAAAGACCTGAGGAAATGTAGGATATTTTTAAAGAGAGATTGTTTTTGTCTACATTTTGCTGTTCAGTTATGTTTTGTATTTTGCCCCTAAACAGTGATGGGATTTTTTTTTTACTAATCTTTATCATTTTTTCCACTTTTAAATATTCATTTTTGTAACTCTTATGAGATAATCAAACTACACAAGTATTTTCATAACTCTAAATTGGCAAAGTAACTTGATACATGGTTGTGTGTCATAAAGTTATCTTAAAATAATTAATATACAGTATTTCCATTTCCCCCAAGGTTTTCCTTATTCCGCAAATGAGAAATTCTCACATTTGTAATTTTACTTTTGGTCATTAAAAAACAGGGAAAAGCCAGCACTGCTGTTAAAATAATAGTTACCTTTAGGGGAAGTGGTAGTAATTGGGAAGGGGCATTAAAGGGATTCTGGGGGACCAATAATATGTATTTCTTAATGTTTGTGGTAGTTACATGGATCTGTTTATTTTGCAATAATTCATCAAGCTGCTATCATATAATGATGTGTATATTTTTCATTGTATGTATGTCAATAAAAAACATTAAAAATTGCATAGAACATAGGAATATTGAAAATTTATACCTCAATCACTATGCTAACCCCATATTTATGAAATTTTCAGTTTTACAGATAAAATGGAGACACAACCACAGATATATACCTTTTCTTTTCTTTTTGTTTTTACTAAAAAATATAAATCTTTTATATAAAGGACCAAGTAAAGGATGTCAATACTGGAAACTAATTTGAAATCTGTACATGTAAAATCATTGTGGAAGCCTGTCATTAAAGTTCTAAACGAGGGCAAAATCATTATCTTCTTTGCCTCAGTATACAAAAGTTTTCTGTAACTAGGGAAACACCGCTCTATCCCCCAGTTTGTAAGAGTAAATAATTATTTCCTTTTTTTATAATTTCAACTTTTATTTTAGATTCAAGGGATACATACATAGGTTTGTTACGTGGGTATATTGCATGATACTGATGTTTGCGGTATGAATGATCCCATCATCCAAATAGTGAGCACAGTACCCAATAGAGTGGTTTTTCAGCTTTTTTCTCTTCCCCCTCTCCCCTCTCTAGTAGTCTTCAGTGTCTATTTTTCCCATATTCCCATAATATTTCCCTATTATGTCCATAGGTACCCAATGTTTAGCTGTCAGTGAGAATACGCAATATTTTGGTTTTTGTTCCTTCGCCATTTCATTTAGGATGATGACCTCCAGCTGCACCCGTGTTGCTGCAAAGGACATGATTTTGTTCTTTTTATGGCTGCATAGTATTCCATGGTATTTCACAGTATATGGAAAATATTTTCTTTATCCACATTTTCTGTATTCAATCCACTGATAATGGGCACCTAGTTTGATTCCATGTCTTTGCTACTGTGAATAGTGCTGTGATGAACAAATGAGTGCATGTGTCCTTTTGGTAGAATGATTTGTTTTTCTTTGGGATACTAATGGGATAGCTGGAATAAATTGTAGTTCTGTTTTAAGTTCTTCGAGAAGTCTCCAAACTGCTTTCCACAGTGGCTGAACTAATTTACTTTCCACCAAAACTATATAAGTCTTCCCTTTTCTCTGCAGCCTCACCATCATCTGTTATTTTTGGTCTTTTCAATAATAGTCATTCTGACTAGTGTAAGATGGTATTTCATTATGGTTTTGATTTTCATGCCTCTGATGATTAACAGTATGGAGCATTTATTCATACTTTTTTGGCTGTTTGAATGTCTTCTTTTCAGTAGTGTCTGCTCATGTCCTTTGCCCACTTTTTAATGGGGTTATCTGGGTTTTGCTTGTTGAGTTCTGTAAGATACTTTTGGATTTCAGATATTGGACCTTTGTTGGATGCATAGTTGCAAATATCTTCTCCTATTCTGTGTGTTGTTGTTTAATTTGTTGATAGTTTCTTTTGTTGTGCAAAATCTATTTAGTTTAGTTAGGTCTCACTTGTTTTTTGTTTTATTGAAATTACTTTCGAGGAAAGACTTAGTCATAAATTATTTGCCAAGACTAGTTTCCAAAATGGCATTTCCTAGAATTTTTTCTAGGATTTTTATAGTTTGAGGTTTACATCTAAATATTTAATCCATCTCACATTAATTTTTGTATATGGTTCAAGGTAGGGGTATAGTTTCATTCTTCTGCATATGGCCAGCAAACTATCCCAGTACCATTTATTGAATAGGAAGTCCTTTCCCCATTGCTTATTTTTGTTGACTTTGTTGAAGACCAGACAGTTGTAGGTGTGTGGGTTTATTTCTGGGTTCTCTCTTCTGTTCCATTGGTCTGTATGTCTGTTTTTGTACCGGTACAATGTGGTTTTGATTACTGTAGATTTATAATATCATTTGAAGTTGGATCATGTGATGCCTCAAGCTTTGTTCTTTTTGCTTAGGATTACTTTGGCTATTCAGGTTCCTTTTTGGTTCTATGTGAACTTTAGAATAGTTTGTTTCTAATTCTATGAAAAATGATGTTGATTGATAAGAACAGGCTTGAATCTATAGATTGCTTTAGGCAGTATTTCTATTTTAATGATATTAATTTTTCCAATTCACGAGCATGGAATGTTTTTTCCATTTGTGTCATCTATTATTTCATTCAGCAGTGTTTTGTAGTTTTTATAGAGCTCTGTCACCTCCATGATTGGATGTATTCTTTGGTATTTTATATATTTTTGTGGCTTTTGTAAATGGGATTATATTCTTGGTTTGACTCTCAGCTTGAATGTTATTGGTGTAGAAATCCTATGGATTTTTGTACATTGATTTTTGTATGCTGACACTTTACTGAAGTTGTTTATCAGGTCTAGGAGCCTTTTGGTGGAGTCTTTTGGGTTTTCTAGGTATATAATCATATTGTCAGTAAAGAGAGATAATTTGACTTATTTTCCTATTTGGATCCCTTTAATTTATTTCTCTTATCTGATTGCTCTGTCTAGGACTTTCTGTGCTATGTTGAAGAGGAGTAGGAATCCTTGTCTAGTTCCTATTCCCATTCTTTTTTTTTTTTTTTTTTTTTTTTTTTTGAGACTGTGTCTCACTGCCCAGGCTGGAATGCAGTGGCTTGATCTTGGCTCACTGTAATCTCTGCCTCCCAGGCCAAGCGATCTTCCCACCTCAACCTCCCAAGTAGCATGGAACCACAGGCACAATGCCCAGCTAATTTTTGCATTTTTTGTAGAGATGGGGTTTTACCATGTCACTAAGTCTGATAGTTCCTATTCTTAAAGAGGATGCTTCCAACTTTTGCCCATTCAGTATGATGTTGGCAATGGGTTTATCACAGATGGTGCTAATTATTTTGAGATACATTCTTTCAGTGCCTAGTTTGTTGAGAGTTTTTATCATGACAGGATGTTAGATTTTATTTAAAGCTTTCTCTGCATCTATTGAGATGACTGTATGGTTGTTGCTTTTATTTCCATTTGTGTGGTTAATCACATTCATTGATTTGCGTATGTTGAACTGACCTTGCATCCCAGGAATGAAGCCTACTTGATCGTGACAAATTAACTTTTTGATGTGCTACTGGATTTGGTTTGCTAGCATTTTGTTGAGAATTTTTTTTGTGTCTATGTTTATTAGGGGTACTGACCTGTAGTTTTATTTTTTCATTTTGTCTTTGGTGACAGGTTTTGCCAGGTTTTGGTACTATGGTGAGGCTGGCTTTATAGAATCAGTTAGGGAGAAGTCCCTCCTCCTTGATTTTTTAAATGGTTTCAGTAGAAATGGTACCAGCTCTTCTCTGTACATATGGTAGAATTCAGCTGTGAATCTGTCTGGTCCAGGACTTTGGGGAGTTGGTAGGTTTTTTATGACTGATTCCATTTCAGAACTCAATATTGGTTTGTTCAAGGTATCATATTTGTCCTGATTCAATCTCGAGAAGTTGTGTGTTTCTAAGAATTTAACCATTTTCTATATACTTTTTAGTTTGTGTTACTAGAGTACCCACTCAACATTGGAACACCCAGATTCACAAAACAAGTACTTCTAGGCCTACAAAAAGACTTAGATAGTCATACAATAATAGTGGGAAACTTCAACATCCCGCTGACAGTGTTAGATAGACCATCAAGACAGATAGCTAACAAGAAAATTCTGGACTTAAATTTAACACTTGATCTATTGGATATCTACAGAATATTCCATCCATCACCCATGGAATAAACATTCTTCTCATCTACACATGAAACATACCCTAAAATTGACCACATGCTCAGCCATAAAGTAAATCTCAATAAATTAAAAAAAAATCATACCAATCATACTCTTGGACCATAGTAGAATAAAAATAGAAATCAATACCAAAATACTACACCATTATATGGAAATTAAACAACTTGCTCCTGAATACTTTTGGGGAAACAATGAAATTAAGGCAGAAATAACAAAAATTCTTTGGAATAAATGAAAACAGAGACATGTCATCCCAAAATTTCTAGGATGTAGCAAAAGCAATGTTAAGACGGAAGCTTATCACACTAAACACCTACATCAAAATTTAGAAAAATCTCAAATTAACATTCTAACATCATACCTAGAGGAACCAGAACAAGGACAAACTAACTCCAATGCTAGCAGAAGAAAATAAGTAACTAAAATCAAAGTACAACTGAACAGTATTGAGACACAAAAATCCATACAATTAATAAAATCAAAAGTTGGTTCTTTAAAAGGATAAACATGTTTGATAGACTGGTAACTAGATGAAGAAGGAAAAAAAAGAGAGGATCCAAATAAGCACAATCAGAAATGAAAAAGATGACATTACAACCAATCCCACAGAAATACAAAAGATTCTCAGAGACTATTATGAACATCTCTATGCAAACAAACTAAAAAATCTAGATGAAATGGAGACTTCCTTCTTTATGTAAAGAAAAGGTTGCAAATAGAATGGGAAGAAATGAAATATTCTTAGTATATTAATATGAGAGAATAACTTAGGGAATCTAGGGAAGAGAGTGAAAAAATGCTAAATGATTTGACCTATGCCACACCTTTGAGATGTTGACCCACAGTGGGTTTTTCTAGACCTTCTGAAGAAGCCTATGTAAATTATTTCTGTAGAATTAAAAGGAAATACATGTCATGATGACAATGACAAAGCTGGGAACCAGTGAAACTACATGGAATTGGATTTGGGTTGGGGGAATGGAAATGACTTAGACAGACTGGCATGGGCCTTCAGAAGTAGTTGATTTTTCTCAGGCATATCCACAGACCATGCCCCACACCTCAGGCTTTACACTGAGATAAAAACTACTATGAAGGAATATCTATAAGTATCTTTGCTAACAGAAAATTCAAGACTTGGGAAACTAAGGTTTCATTTTTTAATTCAAACTGAAAGCTTGAGTTTGGGATGAGAAAAGAGTAAGAGAAATGAATGGTTATGAGATTATGCAGTGTGATTTGTATTTCTAAAATTGTTTGATATCAAAAACATAAATTTTTTAGTTGGGACAAACACTCATCTTTTGAGAACTAGAAGACTCAATATGTTTGCCCACAAATTCACAACTTTGATCGGAAAGGCTTTAAATGGGAAATGAAAGTGGTAAAATAAAAATGTTTGGCTAAAACAATGAAAATAGAATGGTTACTTTGGAGGACATGAGATACTGGAAGAAGACTCACAATGGAAAAGATACCCAGTAATTTACAGGAGAAACCTATTTGTAAAGAGGAGGCAGATATAAGAGTTATGATGTAAGTTATCTATCCTCCAAAGCACCATGGTTCATAAATTTAAGAACTAACACAAGGAAGTAAATGGAATTTTATTTATTGAACGCTATGTGCTAAGCCCTGTGTTACAGAGATAAAATACAGTGCCTGAGAACCTCAGTCCCTAAGACCCACAGTCTAGTGAATGAGGCAGATTTATAGGGCTTACAATTATAGTATTTTAAATACTGGTAAAGATTCATATGGATTTCATGTGTATTAGTCTGTTTTCATGATGCTAATAAAAACATACCTGAGACTGGGTAATTTATAAAGGACAGAGTTTAATTGACTCACAGTTCCACACGACTGGGGAGGTCTCACAATCATGATGGAGGACAAAGGAGAAGCAAGACACATCTTACATGGCAGCAAGAAAGAGCATGTGCAGGGAAACTCCCCTTTATAAAACCATCAGATTTCATGAGACTTATTCACTATCATGGGAACAGCATGGGAAAGACCCACCTCCATGATTCAATTACCTCCCAACTGGGTCCCTCCCATGAGACATGAGAATTATGGGAGCTACAATTCAAGGTGAGATTTGGGTGGGGACACAGCCAAACAATATCACTATAAAATCAGAGATGAGGGACATCTAATGCACACCAGACAGTCATGAAAAAAACTAAAAGTAAGTATACCTTGAACAGAGTCCTAAAATGCAGCAGAAAGTCCAAGGATGTTCTAGGAAAATAAGAAAAATACTGTATTTCTCAAATTTGATAAGATAAATTTGCAACTAGATTTAAGAGATAAAAATTTATATCCCAGTGAAAATAAATCAAGATTGAAGACAGAGCAGTGATATGGTAAGAAAATTGAAAAAGACAAAAGGAGAGAGAAAGAGACATGAGACTTATTCAGATCATGTACTATAGGCTATTTGACCAGTTGGGGAATATGAATATCGCATTCCTGATACATTTTAAAGGCAAACAGGAAATGAAAACTCAAATTTACTGAACATCCACTATGGAGCTACAAGACTATGCTAAACAAATTCACATATACTGCCTCAAGATACAAAAATTATGGGAAACCTTAAATAGCCAGGCATTCTGTAGAAGTCTATTTGCTAAATTCAGTGCATCTCATAAATTCTTAATGTGCCTTGATAAAAGTCCCTGTTTGAGAAGTTAGAAGAAAAAAATAAAGATATCTAATCTCTGAACCCAATTCTGATCAACAACAACAAAAATAGTTAAAGAAAAATGGTAGGCCGGGCATGGTGGCTCACGCCTGTAATCCCAGCACTTTGGGAGGCCGAGGCAGGTGGATGACGAGGTTAGGAGATCGAGACCATCCTGGCTAACACAGTGAAACCCAGTCTCTACTAAAAGTACAGAAAAATTAGCTGGGCGTGTTGGCAGGTGCCTGTAGTCCCAGCTACTCGGGAGGCTGAGGCAGGAAAATGATGTGAACCTGGGAGGCAGAGCTTGCAGTGAGCTGAGATCGCGCAACTGCACTCCAGCCTGGGCGACAGAGCGAGACTCCGTCTCAAAGAAAAAGAAAAGAAAAAAATGGCACAAACCTTGGGAAAAATTCAAAATGTTGCCTTAGATCTTGCTATAGTCAGGAACAGAAATGCTAAATGTAGTCAGACTTGTATTCTAAATATAGTTAGATTTGTTATGGGACATTACTTTCTAAACTTTTTAAGTATAGGGACTTCTTTTAAATGTCAAACATGTTCCATAGACTTTTACACGGTAATTATATCAGTTAATTAAAAATATACATAAAGGCTATGGATGGGCAGGGGGATTGAATAAACACTGCTACAATAAAAGCACATGTGATTTTTAGAATCTGCTTGAAATTTTTATCCAAAAAAACTACAAATGCAGAATAATATAAAATCAGCCTAGCAGAGTATTTCTTATTTTAAAAAGATTATCTATTAAATTTATTTTAATATATTCCCAGTACAACTTCACCAGCATTATTTTTACAAGGGATTAACAAAGTGATATATCTAATGCACATTTATGAAAGTCACTATTAAAAGATGGGATGCCTGTTTTTGCCAGTAAGAAGTGGACAATTTCTCAGTTTGGGGATGTGCATTACATCTTTAAGGCTAGCCTGGGGTCATTTAATAAATTATCTTTCCAAGCACTAAATAGCTACTAGCTTCAAAGAGTTAGTGAACCCCTTAAAAAGCAAATGATTTATTTCTTTCTAGCCATTAGGGTCAAGCCAGACTATTCATTAATCCTCTTCCCATTCAAGTGAGGCATTAAAGAAACTCATATTATAATCCCAACTACATAGCTGGGACATTAAGTCCAGAAGGGCTTACTGACTGCAAAAGGCCACGAGAAGTTATGTGCAGGGCTGTGACAGGAACTCACAAGCTTCTGGGTCCTGTGCTAAGTCCATAGAGCAATCAAGTTGATGTGCTACAGCTTGGCCTCAATAAATGAAAATGTGCTCATGTAAATAAGCACAGCCCAAGTAAAAAATAAAAGCGTTGAGATACGGATTTCTCCCTGAATATATAATCTAAGGAATTATTTTATACATGAAAAATAAAAATTGACTCAAAATTTATTTACAAGCAGATTTTCAACATCTAAGATGACTGACTGCAGGTTCAATAAAGAGTACTAAAACCAGAAATCCCTTTCATGTAATATTAAAAGAATCAAGTTTACTCTGAGCCGAGGGCCCAAAAGATGGCAGTCTGCATCTGGGTTTAGACTAAGCATAATTAATCCCGTTTTAACTAGAATGACTGACTATGCCTTCACCTCTGTAGATTACTTTCTTGAGTTTTTTTAGCATTTTCTGAATCCAATTTTTAGTTAGTGTCTGAAGTTGATTTAGATAAGCATATTAACACCTGAAACTTTTATCCAACAACCATTCAACAATGATTTGGTGTCAGACACAGTGTATTGATGTTAAAGTATGTGAGCAAAACAAACAAGTTCCTACTCTCATGAAGCTAATGAGAGAGACAACATAATATGCACACAAGTAGATATTGGATGTAGTACTATGAAGCGTAGTGATCATAAGAGTATATTGGAGGTAATACACGTAGTACCCATTGTAATGGGGTAGGAATAGAGAAGGCAGTTGGTAAGATTCTCCTGAGGAAGGCTGATGCAGAGCTAACTAGCCAAAGAGGGACGGGAAAGAAATAGCTATGGAATCATATCCCATATTTACATTTCCCACAGATATTTTATGCCATCAGTTTCACTTTGTTGTGTGTTTGCTAACCATGCCTACTTCATTATTATTACTAATTTACTTGGGGTGATCATAGTATTCGGGACTTTCTCATCCATTATCTTAATTCTATTTGATTCTCACCATGACTCTATCAATTAAGTAGGATGATACTGTTAGGTTCATTTCACATATGAGAACCTTGAGCCTGAGATAAAATACTTGCTCAATGTCATATGGTTAGTAAATAGCAAATCTAGAATTGGAAGTCAAATCTTCTGTCCAGTGCAACTGAAGAGAGACTTGAATCTCAACTACACAGACAAGATTAAACAGAAGGGATAAGTCCAATAGTGCTTATACAGACAGCCAACATTTATAATTGAGGCAAAGCTCATTTGGAGTCTGAATTAAACGAACTGGCATAACACATTCCACAAATCCACTTGCTGGTATATACTATTTTAATGGAGGAATCATGTTTATTACAATGCAGTCACTTGGCTTCTCAAATTCATAGTTAGATATTTTATTCATAGAGTTTAAAATCTAAGCATTTGTAAAGTGCAGCTTTGTCCATAGCTTTATCAATTGGTACTAGATAATTGGATGAAATAAACTGCCCTATAACATAAAAGCTTAAGAAAAAAACCAGCTTGATTTGTAGAACATATCAGAGGGCTAATACTAAATTTGAAGCTTATCTCAAATGGAAGATACAAACAAAAATATGTTTTTCTTTTTTACATCTAAAACAACTCTAGTTAGATTTAAATTCCTAGTTAAAGCTTGCCAACCACTCGCTTGGAAATGAATGCTATGCACCAATCTTGATTGGTACACAGCTAGAGGTAGACAAGGAGTTCCAATCCAACATACAAAAGGGAGCCTTCGAAGAGAAAATTATACTTTTCTTATTGGCTCTTCTCTTTATTGTATGATGAGTATATTGAATCTTATTCTAATTTTAAATCAATGCTATATAAAGGACTGCCATATTATCATTGTCTATTCGAATTACAGATCTGTTGCACAGCCTGGAGTGCAGTGGCACAATCATAGTTCACTGCAGCCTTGAACTACTGGGCTCAAGCAATCCTCCTGCCTCAGCCTCCCAAGTAGCTAGTAGTACAGGCATCACACCTGGCTACCACAACTGGCTAATTAAAAAAATTTTTTTTTTGTAGAGCTGGAGTCTCTCTATAGTGCCCAGGCTTGTCTTGAACTCTTGGCCTCAAGCAATTCGTCCTCTTCATCCTCCGAAAGCACTGGCGTTACTGGAGTGGGCCATGAGCACCCAGTCCCCTTGTCACTATTAATATAAAAAAGAACTCTGTACTGGTTGGCTCTTGTTTAATGTCTCTTCTTCACATTTGTTTGAACCAAAAATTACGAGCTAAGACTTGATAGCTGTATACTTTAAATCCGCCCTCTGAGCCTCTCAAAGCTGATCTATATTCTTATATACTTATCTTTCAGCCAACATTTGTCTGTCACACCAAAATTCTGAGAGTGACAACAATTTGTAAAAATGTGTTACATTTCCAGATGAGTCAGTGCAGTCATCATGTGAAGTACTCAGATACTCTACAGGCCCCAAAGGAAATGCTAACATGGCGTCCAAGTGAAAAACAGAGACATAACAGACACTGAATGGGCATGATTCATTTCTTTTTGGACTCCTTCCCTCTAATCTGAGAATCTCTCTTTTACCAAAATAAATTTTATTTGGAACACATTATTTGGTACTTCATTAAGTAATTAGTGTCTTTAAACACACATCATAGGAAAACACATGGGTTGTACCAGCTAAGCAGTTCATTTTAGACTATGCAAAGGCAACAACAGACTTTTGATTTAAATATTAAATTATGAATAAAAGTGAATTGTTAGAGTCAAAAGAACTACACTGATCTAAACATACAAACCCAGACCATATTTCCAGTACAATTTTGGGATACCTGTTAAGACTGAAAAGAAAATATGACGTTTTGCTACAGAAACTGTAATTTTATCTTCTCTGAGTATCTGTCTTTCAGGTACATGGACCCTATGGATGGAGATCAACTGATAAAATAGACATAAATAAAATCAGAAAAGTTTTTTAATCCAAGTAATTTTATTGAACTATATTAGGATCTCATAGCTGGACTGTATGCACAATACATCTCGGCAATATTAATTGCAGCATAACTTGAATGCCACAATATTAATGCAGTTCAGCTTATTCTCTTACTCTTCACTTTTTGTGTGTTGTTTCACTTTTTTCTCTGTTTTTGGTTACTGTAAAGGTTTATTTTATTGTAAATTGACAACTTATAATCGTATAAATTTATGGGGTACAAATGATGTTATTATTTATGAATGTCATGTGGAATAATTAAATCAAGCTAGCTAACATATTCATCATGTCAAATACTTAATGTTTTTGTGGTAAGAACATTTGAACTTTACTCTTAGCAATTTTGAAATATTCAATATTCTATTATCAACTATATTCACAATGCTGCATGATAGATGTCAAAAAAAAAACAAGCATATTTCTCTTGTCTGAAATTTTGTACCTTTAACCATTATCTTCCCATTCCCCACACACCTCAGCCTCTGTAACCACCATTCTACCTTCTGCTTCTGTTAGTTCAACTGTTTTAGCTTCCACATGTAGGTAAGAATATGAGATATTTTTCTTTCTGTGCCTGACTTATTTCACTCAGCATGATGTTCTCCAATTCCATCCATGTTGTTGCAGATGACAGAATTTCTATCTTCTTTAAGGCTGAACACTTATTTCATTTTTTTAATCCATTCATCTGTTGATGGACATTTAGTCTGATTCCATAACTGGTCATTGTCAGTAATTCTGCAATGAACATGGGAGTGCAGACATCTCTTCAACAAACAAATATTGGGGGTTCATACCCAGAGATAGGATTGCTGGATCATATGGTAGTTCTATTTTTAGCTTGCTGAAGAACCTCTATAGAGTTTTATATAATGGCTTTACATTCCCATCACAGTGTACAAGGGTTTTTTTTCCCCATCCTTGCCAACACTATCTTTTGTGTTTTTGATAACAGCCATTCTGACAGGTGTGAGATAATATATCATTGTGGTTTTAATTTGCTTTTCTCTAATTATTAGCAATGTCGAGTATTAAAAAAACTTTTTAAATAATTGAAAGGGACTTAAGAAATTATTCAGTTCAGTTTTCCAATTATAATAGTTAGAGCCACTATAAAAAATTCTTGGTTATTTCAAAAATCGTGTATCAATCTGAAATCATCTATCTTTGCAAAAACACCATTCTTTCTAGATTTAAGATGTGAGTTTCCAAATTCCTTATCTAAAGCCTGAGTTCCCATAGATAATAAGCAACACAGGCCGGGCGCGGTGGCTCACGCCTGTAATCCCAGCACTTTGGGAGGCCGAGGCGAGTGGATCACGAGGTCAGGAGATAGAGACCATCCTGGCTAACAAGGTGAAACCCCGTTTCTACTAAAAATACAAAAAATTAGCCAGGCATGGTGGTGGCGGGCGCCTGTAGTGCCAGCTACTCAGGAGGCTGAGGCAGGAGAATGGCGTGAACCCGGGAGGCGGAGCTTGCAGTGCCACTGCCCTCCAGCCTGGGCGACAGAGCAAGATTCCGTCTTACTAAAAAAAATTAAAAATAAAAAAAAAAACTACACTCAGACTGTGGATTACATGAGGTCAAGGTTTAAGACTTTGTTCATTTATGTTAAGGGAATAAATAAATGAACTGATGGGAGAATGAATCTAAGTTCTATGTTAGATTATGACCAGGGGTAGGCACCGCACATGCTGATTCACCTACAGGTTCCCAGCATCCAGCACAATGCATGGCACACAGTCGCCCCACAAGTTTTGTCAAATAAGCTCTTTGACCATCTCTTCTTGCAAGCTGGGGTAAGAACTTTTAAATAACGATTTTTTGTCATATGGTGTATGTAAATTTTAAAATCTATCATTTAAAATCTATTTCAAAGTGGCTCTTAGCTGCTGCATCCTAGAGTATCTCCCCCACTATAAGTCTGTAAAATTATCAGTTCTGTTCGTGGGAAGAATTGCATGTGGCTCTCTAAATAATCATACTTGTAGAATTAGCCTATTTTTAGAGGTCTTCCTTCAAAACAATGATGAATCTCTGGACTTAAGGTAGGGAACTTCTTAATAGGAGCAATATGTTGAGAAATTTCCTCTTCAGTTTGTCCTTCTTTAAAGTGAATCTACATTTGGAGCTGTTGTTTCATCAAGGATCAATAGCTGCTCTGTTCATTTCAATGTTTTCTTTCAGTCTCAATCCTTTTCTTTTAATTTCTCTGCCCTTTCTGAGACTATATAGAATGTGTGAGACGCTCCTGCACAAATTCAGGATCACAAATGAGGAGAGCTAAGGTGAAACACATATTAAATAAACACACAGAGAGAGGGAGGGAGAGAGAGAGAAAGAGAGGCAGCAGAGAATACCAAGGCACAATAGCTTGAAAAGGGGGACAGCTATACCACTGAATTTAAAAAAAGACCTTGTGACCCAAAAAAAGTCAGTGAGAAAAAAAAACTTTATGACCTAAAAAAAAGGAGTGGAGGTGGATCAAACAGCCCCAAAAAAACAAAAGCAGGAAAGCAAAAGGCGGGAAGAAAATGGCAAAACACAAAGGGTAGGACAAAAGCAAGAGGCCGACAAGAGAGGATTTATGTTTGGATGACTTTGACCCCAGGGGAGACAGCTGACAATAAGATCTGACTGCATGCAACAGGAAGGATTTCACATAAATAGAAGACATGTCATGCAAAAAGCAGAAGAAGCAAAAGGTTTGAAAAAGAAAAGTAGAAAGCAAATAAACTCATAAACATCAAAGAAAAAATATTTCTTGAACATCAACGATTGTATCGTCAGCATCTCTAAGAGTTTTCAACAGTAACTTTCCTGTCCCTGTCTTACTGACAATCTCTCCAGGCTCTTCTGTGAGAAGTTAGAAAGTGCTCTGGAGGCCAGAGAGGGCCAAGAAATCCCCTCAGCTCTTGTTGGCCATCCTTCCTACTGGATTTCTCTGAGATTTCCCAAATGTCTTAAGTCAATGGCAGTGAGAGTAGTTATTAAACAAGGAATGCTGTGAACACCTTTATCTTCAGAAGCCATAAATCTTAGGTCCTGATTCTAGAGGGATCTTAAAGCTACATATATATTCGAAGGAATTAATTGGCAAATATTGGCCATAAGTTCATTTGCACATGTAAGCTTTTTTCTACTTTAAATCTCAGGACGAATGTCATTTATGAGCAGTTTAAATTCGAGGAAATACTCAAATTTCCAATAAACTTGGTATATCCATCCAGCAGAAAATTATGAAGTCATTAAAAATAGCATTCTCAAAGAACTAAGAAATGAGAGAATATTCATGATATAGTTTTAAGAATACAGTTCCAATTATTTATAATACATATAAATAAGCATATATTGAATAATTTCTTTAGAGAAAATTAAATTAAGTCCCCATTGTATACTACGAGCAGTCTGTATTTATCATTTGTAGCACTCACTGATGGTTATTACTTATTTCCTCAATAACCCGTAAGCTGTTTGTCTTGTGTATCTAGCATGCCCAGTGCCCAGCACTGTAGTTGATCCATACTGAGTACTCAATAGATGTTGCTAAGCAAATTAATGAGGGGAATAAACAAATAAATAGAAAAAAACTGAAAAGCAACATACGATATAATTAAATTTGTTTTCTTTGGAGTAATGTCATTAGAAGTCGTTTTAATTTTCTTCTTTAAACATTCTATATGTTAAAACTTCTAAAATTAGAATAACTTCCATAATCATAAAAAGTTATTAGTAAAAGAATCCAGTCCCAAAGAGCACATATTGTATGATTCCATATATGTGAGATGTCCAGACTAGGAAAATCAATAGAGAGAGTCAGATTTTCTGACTAGTTGCCTAGGGCTGGGGGCTGGGTGTGACAGGGACAGGGAGTGAATGCTAACGAGATTTCTTGTTGGCATGACAAAAATGTTCTAAAATTAAATGCCGGCGATGGTTTCACAACTCTGTATATACACTCAAAAGCACTGAACTGCATACTTTAAATGGGAGAATTTTGTGAAATGTAAATTATATCTCAATAAAGCTGTTTAGAATATTTTAAAGTTATTAGTAAAAATAAATCATTACTAGCTCTTCTTTTTTCATTTGAACCCACAAACAGGGCTTTGGGGTTATAACTCTGAATATCTCTCTAAAAATTAACTTTTTTATCCTAATTTCTCAACAAAGGGCAATAGACAAGTTTAGCACAAAGTGTGAGCACTTTCAGGAGAGATATTTCTTAGTTGATAAGCTAGTTTACCTTAAGAGAAATTTTTCTGGGCTTAAAACATTATTGGCGAGATGTGGTGGCTCACACCTGTAATCCCAACACTTTGAGAGGCTGAGGAGTTCAAGACCACCCTGGCCAACATGGCAAAACCTCATCTCTGCTAAAAATGCAAAAATTAGCCTGGCATGGTGGCACATGCCTGTAATCCCAGCTACTTGGGAGGCTGAGGCAGGAGAATTGCTTGAACCCGGGAAGCAGAGGTTAAAGTGAGCCAAGATCACACCCCTGCACTCCAACCTGGGTGACAGAGCTAGACTCCGTCTCAAAAAAAAAAATTATTATTTGCATCATGCACACACATATACACACAATTCTCAATAACAAAACACAGGAAACCTATTATGTTTGAAAAATATGCAATATTCCACAAATAATAGCTCAGCAGACTAAAGTCATTACTACCTTTCTTCCTTTAGTGAACATCTCTATCATCTCCTAAAGAATATATCTTATCATTTAACAACAACTCTCTAACAACTTTGCTCTGAGCCAACTAAATTCCTCATAATGTCTTCCATAAGAGGGAGGTAGGGTTGTCTCTTAGAAAGGTAAGGTTGTCTCTTAGAAAGTAAGACATCTCTTTGGATTGCTGAAAGCAAGCTCCTTGGCCAATGGCCATTTCCCTTTAGAGTCTACAGTGTGGAATAATCTTGAGACAGCTGATGTAGGACCAGCTCAATCCTGGAGAAAAGTGGTCGGGACTGAAATGGCATAGTCACTGAAATCATAAAGGTCATTTTTTTAAAACATACCACGATGGAGACAGAAACCCATTTTTATCACACTCTGAACTGACTTTAAGTTTCAGTCTCTTAAGCAAAGGCTCTCTTTGTTTTTGTCATCACACAATGTCCCATAAATTGTAAGCACTAGGTTAAATGATTATACTTAAGGGATAATAATACAATATTGTTATGATGAAACATTCTTGAGATTGGAGTGGCATGCCCAGAGTGACTGTGCAATCCAGCTACCTGAGAGACTGAGGTGGGAGGATTGCTTGAGCCCAGGAGTTCAAGACCAGCCTGGGCAACATAGTTAGACCATGTCTCTAAAAATTGTTTTTAAATTGGGATGAGCAGGCCAATCACAAACTCACTTAAACATACTCAATTTAAGAAGACTTTTAAACTTCAAATTTTGAAATTGTTCTTTGATAATGCATGCTAATAATGGGCTTCCCTATTACCTAAAGCCAAATAAATGGATGAATGGGGGGAATGAACAGAAGGATGGACAGACAGTAGATATAGATGAAAGAATAGACAGGGATAATTGAAAGAAAGAATGAGAAAGAGGAGGGAAAAGGTGAGTAAGAAGGGAGGAAAGGAGGGAGACAATAAGAATTTCAACTGGGAATGATAAACTATAAGAAGTCAGTTTAGAAGAAATAATAATTTTGGTCTAAAAGACTCACAAAATGAAGTAGAATTAAGAGGCATAAGTTAAAATAGCATCATGATAGCTAAAGAAAATCATCTCCACCACTTTATAGTATGCTTGTAAGAAAATAGAGTACAGTGGGGCAGCGGGCAGGGGGAGATTGTACTGTTTTTAACAATACCCTATTTTTCAATTATCCATAATTTACTGAAAAATAAATTCCAACTCTGTCCTATTTTAGACAACACTGTCATATGTTCAAGTTTGCTTTGACAGGGAGAAAGGTCGAGGGTTTTTTTTAAATATGACTCAGCAATATATTCCTGAGGTGAGTTGTCCTGACACAGGGTAGCAGGGGTTGAAACACAGTAACTTTTAACTCATTAACAGAAAAGCTCTCATAAGCTCGAAATGGGATGTACATACAGCAATAAACTCTGTTCAACCTTACACAAGGACACAAAAGTGAAAAACAAAAATAGGGGTAGCATTCAAATTTCAAACAGCATAGTGGGCCTACTGAAATATCACATTGAAGTTGAGGGAAGTCAACCACATGATCATACTTTTAAATACTATTCACAGATGGACTAGTTTAAAATGCAGTCAAAACAAGAAAAAGTCTAAAAGCAGGGAAATAGTGTAACGTCTGGGACGACATAAGCATTGGGATGAAGTGCAGACAGCACAAAGGTAGGCGTCAAGGATCTTCTGTCATTCTTAATTCTATTAAAAAAATCACAACTTCTCCAGGTTTCATTTTCTCTTCTGAAATGTGAATATCTGTCTGACTTGCCTCTTGAGATCATTTTATAGTGATTAAACAGCTAATATTTGTGAAAACAGTTTAAAAACCATAGAGTACTACAAAACATAAAGGAGAATTTGAATTTAAAAACAGGTTAAGATAATGGAGGCTCCCAGTGCCATCTGGTCCCAGGCTGATGCTTGACAGGTAAAACTGAAATTTGCTGCCCCAAACTATAGTAATTCTCTGGAATTTTTTGCTTTGCTTGGTCAGAGAAGAGGAATATACCAAAAAGGTAGAAGCTCAAATATAGGAGGTGCTGCCGTACTGCTGTGGTCTGAGTGAACAGGTGCCCCTTTAAGTTACAAATGTCACTCCCCTACATCCTGGACTCTCCACATTCTAATGAGAGTATTGGGACAGACATCACATGAGGCTTAATCTGGAAGAACTAGAAAAAAAGCAATGCATGCAGTGTACAAGTCATCAGGGACCCTCGTTTAGCCAGCAGCATCCTTTTCTGGTCTTTGGGTTTTACAAAATAATAGAGGAAAAAGACATACTCTGAAGAAATCCCAAAACAGGAAGAGAAGGAGCAGGAGGAGAGGAAGCACAACACTCACAGTGCCCAGGAAAGTGGTGATGGTGAAGAAGTTGATTAAAAGAGCTCAGATATCTCCCCTGCAAAAGCAACTGCCTGAGGAGTCTACAGCAGGTGAATAGTTTTCAAGGTGTTTTAATTTGGATAAAATGACCAAAGAGGAGGAGGATGCTTGTGACTTTAGTACAAAGGACATGTAACAGAACCTGGTTTCTTAACGTTTTGAGCAAACTGCTGGAGTGTTCTATGTGTATAATGCACCAGTGTGTTATGGTATGACATAAACTGTGTAAATTTTGTAAATATGTATCATAAGATATTCATGAAAACAATCAGGACTTTTTTTAAAAAAAAAAAGAATAAGTTAAGAATACTTAAGAAATCCCTGTATTTGGGATCCAGGTCACTTTTTTCTTTCCTGGTGTAATGTTTTCAAGGGGAAAAGTGATTCAGACATCCTATCTCTCTGCTTTTCCTTTCAAGAGCCTGCCCTGACAGATTCTTTTTCCCACCCCCTCATCTCTCAGGCATCAACTGGCAGTGCTGGTGGATTAACTCCAGCACAAGAATGTGTGAAAGTTGCTCTTCCCAGTCTGGTCCTCTCCCGACTCTTTAGTCATATGCATAATGGCTTAGAACCTGTCCTCAAACAACCTGAAACTAAACTAGATATGCAGCGTTCTACTTCTGGAGCTTGAAGGACTTTCTTATTATGAACGAACAGCTTTTGAAACAGAAGGAAATGAGAGGGACCAACATTTCTTTCTGTGACTTAAATTGTACTTGCTTCATTTTGGGATGCCTTGGAGTCTGTTCACATCCTGTTCTTTTCTTCTAAGTGTGAGTTCTCAACATAAGGGAAAGCAGAGAGGGCAGCTCTTGAAGGTAGAAAGAAGGAAAGATACTCTGTCTCACTTCATTTGATTCCCCTTAGAGGTCAGCAAAGACTCATTAGAAGATGGCTAATATAACCCTAGTACAAGTGCAACTAGAAATGAATACATATTTAGCACCTACTATGTGCCAGGACCTAAGCTCCATGTTTCTATTCATTGATTCTACAAAACCATACCCCATTTACAAATGATAAAACATAAGAACTACCATGGTAGTTCCCAAATGATTGCCAAGAACTCACTGAAGAGAAAATGCTTCTTTTCCTACTGCTTGCCTGTTTAGCAATGACTAGTGCATGAGAGTAGTACTTACCTGTGCCCTTCAGATAGCATGTGGATACGACTCTGGGGACAGACAAGCCTAGGTTTAAATTCCTATTGGGTCACTTTTGTTCATATAATCTTGAGCAAGGAATATCTACCATTTCTATTATGTTAGATCCCCCAGGCTGGAGTGCAGTGGTGTGATATCAGCCCACTGCAACCTTCACCTCCCATGTTCAAGCCATTCTCCTGCCTCAGCCTCCTCAGTAGCTGGGATTACAGGTACCTAACACCATGACCAGCTAATTTTTTTTTTTTTGTATTTTTAATAGAGACAGAGTTTTGCCATGTTGGCCAGGCCAGTCTTGAACTCCTGACCTCAGGTGATCCACCCGCCTCGGCCTCCCAAAGTGTGGGGATTACAGGCATGAGCCACCATCCCCAGCCTAAACAATTCTTACAACAAAAACATAACAACTTAAGACAAATAAGCTAGATGTGAAGGATGTTGTTGCAATTATTCCTGCACATTTTTCTAAACCAGTGGTTCATGCTTGAGGCAACTTTGCCCCACAGGGGACATTTGACAATATCTGGAGACGTTGTTGATTGCTACAACGGAGAGTGGCAATGCTACTGGCATCTAAGAAACAGAGGCCAAGGTTGCTGCTAAGTCATACTACAATGCAGACAGCCCTCTTAAAACAAAGAATTTTCTGGGCCAAAATATTAATAGTGGCAGTGTTGAGAAACCCTTCTCCAAGGGAATAAAGTAGGCAAAGTTGAAATCAGATAAATCTGTTAAGACCAATTGATGACATTCTACTTATTTAACAGAAATACAAGTGATATGGTTTGGCTCTATGTTTCCACCCACATCTCAGGTTGAATTATAATCTGCAGTGTTTGAGAAAGGACCCAGTGGGAGGTGATTGGATCCTGGGAACAGATCTCTTCTTTGCTGTTCTCATGATAGTGAGTGAGTTCTCACAAGATCTGGTTGTTTAAAAGTGTGTGGCACTTCCCCCTTAGCTCTTTCTCTTCTGCTGCCATGTGAAGATGTGCTTGCTTCCCCTTCACCCTTACACCATGATTGTAAGTTCCCTGAGGCCTCCCCAGACATGTCTCCTGTACAGCCTATGGAACTATAAGACAATTAAACCTCTTTTCTTTATAAATTACCCAGTCGCAGGTAGTTCTTTTTAGCAGTGTGAGAATGAACTAATACAACAAGCAAGAGAATATGTAGACAGAGCCTAAAAATATTCGTGTACTGTGATCTAGTCACTTCACTTTTAGGAATTCACCCTCGTGAATGCACCCAAAAATTTTCATAAGAGCGAATAGATTGGAAAATTCAAAATAGCTACTTGTCAATTGTAGATTAAGTGATTACAGGAAAGGTAACCATAAAATTTGTTTCCCAAACTTGTATGATACGAGGAGTAAAGGAGGGTATTTTATTAATTTTTCAGGATAATGGTCATATATCAGGATTTCTCTGGGCAAACAAGGTTATATGGTTCCCTGGTTACAAGGGAATGCGAAAATAAAGTATGTCACATTGTTGTTATGGAATGATATGTAGTCAGCAAAAATATTTTAAAGGATATTTAACAACATTGTGAAGTGATAATAATGTATTTTATTTATCCAGCCCTTTACAAGGCTAAATATACTTATGAATCAAATTTTATAATATATATCCTTATCTGTGTTGAAAAGAGAATAGAAAGAGATAGTACATAGCATTTTTAACATTAGTTCACTGGCTGTTGAAATTACAACTGATGATTATGGTTTTTCTCTATATTCAAAATTGCCTATAATTTTTTTAAATTATAAATACATCCTGCTTCTTTAAGAAGAAATGTAATTCAGTCCCAGTTGATGAGGGAAAGTTATTCTTCGCAGAACAATGCCAACTAATAAATATAGAAAAAATGATATCAATTAGAAAAATCACACTTTTTACACCTCCCAATGAAATAATTATTTCAGGCAAAGATCATCAATGCATTTTAAAATACTTAGGTGAAAGATTGTTGGGATATTCACAAGGTGCTAAGGCATTAAACAACAAGTTAGTTGGTAATTGTAAAGTGAAAAATAAACCTTCACAATGAAGAGATTTGGTGATGACGATATCAACAAAGTGATCAAATTTAACATCATTTTAGTGAAAAACCTGGCATTATATGCCTTCTATTGTGATGTAACATGAAATAAGAATATCACTTATGGAATATCCTGGCCAAAAATGTTTAATTCAAATCTAATTAAGCCATTAGACCCATTTTAGTTTATAAGAAATCCAAATAGTATAAGAACTAGGAGAACCACAGCATGCAGAAGAAATCAGACAAATTCAGAATGTGGGACAATACAACTGTCCTGCAATGTCTTCAAAAAATAAATGCTATAAAAAAGAAATAAAGGGATTTTGAGATTAAAAGACACTAGAGAAATGTAACATGAATACAATCTGTGAACTTTGAAAAAAAGAGAGAGGATGAGAGAGATAAATGTCATCTTTAGATAATTGGGGAAATTTGAATATAAATTGAATATAAATTGGTTATATTATCGTGTGTGTGGGTATAATATGAATATAAAATTATCTTAGATATGATGATGGCATTGCAGTTATATGAAATATTATGGTACATATTATGTCTGCAACATATTTTCAAGGTGTTCAGAAAAAAGTTCACATACTTACAAATAGCTATACAAAGTAAATATGGCAAAACATGAATAACCGCTGAACGAAGGTAATGAGTATACAAGCATTCATATTGTACTATTCTTTCAATCTTCCTGTATATTTAGAAAATGTTTAAAGTTAATGGAAAAATATCCAAAAAGGTACGTTTAATGTAATATATTTGAAGCAGTGTGATTACATTTAAAGCAGCATAATTAGTAGTCCCAGAGTTAACCTTTGTCTTTGTAGGTTACATGGAAATGGTGAACCTACAGCCATTCCCTTATTCTGCACACCACTTCAGGCTAGCTTTTCCAGTTTCACTTCTATGAGTCTTGTCACTTCCTGTGATATATTTCAGTTTCCATCCTCTCCACCACAGACAGTACCACCTTCTTCTACCTCCTCTATCTTTGGGGTCCTTATCTCCCCAAGAACAATGGAAATAGAGCACAGATCAATCAGTAACTAACTTCCTTCTAGTGGCAAAAACAGTTAGTGTCAAATCAGTTACTCCCAGGTACTCCCCTACTTTTCCCAGGCTACCTCACAGTTAGGTTGGGGTCATGTAACTGGCTCAGAGGGAAAAGGCTGGTTCTAGGCCAAGATAGCTATGAGCTATGCAGCCACTTCCATCCTTGTCTACCCTTATTGCAGAGGCCCTTAGTGTGGTTGCAAAATGAAGGAAGATCTCTCATTCACATTAGACTGTGATATGAACAAGAAATACATGTCTGTTGTGCTAAAGCCACTGAGATTTCAGGGTTTCTCTGTTACAACAGCTCGTCAGAATTTCTTAGTTTCTAAATCTTTCTGAGAGGCTAACAGGAAACCCCTCTACTATTGCATCCAGTTTACTCTTTCTTTGAATATTGCCTTTAATATGCAATTAAGAAAAAACTATTGGTGTTCCCTGAGGAAATTTGTATCTCTCACAATTTTCACAGTAAACAATGCGCATTCTTCCAAATCTCTACTTAACATAGCAACAAGCACATTTGACCATTTCCTCAAAAAGAAAAGAAAAAAGGCTGGGTGCAGTGGCTCACGCCTGTAATCCCAGCATTTGGAAGGCCGAGGTGGGTGGATCACCTGAGGTCAGGAGTTTGAGACCAGCCTGGGCAACATGGTGAAACTCTGCCTCTATTAAAAATGCAAAAAATTAGCCAGGCATGGTGGCATGCATCTGTAATCCCAGCTACTCAGGTAGCTGAGGCAGGAGAATAGCTTGAACCTGGGAGGCAGAGGCTGCAGTGAGCCAAGATCGTACCACTGCACTCCAGCCTCGGTGGCAGAGAAAGACGCTGTCTCAAAAAAAAAGAAAAGAAAAGAAAAAGAAAAGGAAAGAAAAAAAGAGAAGGAAGGAAGGGAGTGAAGGAGGGAGGAAGACAGGGAGAGAGAGAGAAAAAGAAGAGAGAGAGAAGGAAAGAGAGGGAAAGAAAGAGAGAAAGGGAGAAAGAGAGAAAGAGAGAGAAAGGAAGGGAGGGAGGGAGGGAGGCAGGAGAGATTGCTTAATAGGTTGGGAAGTTCTTTTGCCAGGACTTCTACATACCCTCCTGTATGGGTCAGATGTGTCACACCCAGACACACAGAAAGCCAAAAAAGCATTAAAATGGGCTACAATTTGGTAACTTGGGAACAAAAACATAAAAACATAATATTTTCTTAGAAAGGATTTCTAAGCCTAAAAATGAATTATTGCCTTGGACAATGACAGCATTAATCCTGGAAGAAAACATATCTGGCTGGCTCTATATGAGAATTCAAATTTCTTGATTTCTTTACCACCTATTGATTGGCAACATTTCCAATGAACAATTTTACTTATTTCATTTTAAATTGATTTCTCTTTTTAGCAAAACTTTGCTTTTTGAGAGCACTGAGGCAAAAAAAAAATCATTTAATTTTACTTTTTAAAATCAATGTCTACAAGACCCTTTCAGTCAATGGATTACTCTTGCTATCCATTAGACACCTTTCTAGGCTGTTCACTGACCTTTTGTATCTCATCTATGATTGCAGCACTTTTAGTCTTACATGAAATGTTTTTGTCATTTTCCCCCTTTGCTCTTTCTGTCACTTTTAAGTTCTGAACTTCACTCTGTAATTGCTCAGCTTCTCTTTTAAACTTGACATGCACTATGTGTCTTTTGTGCCCTTAATACATTTTGTACTTTGGGGTTCAACTGTGTTGGTCTTTTCTAATCCTACTATATTGATTGCTATACAGCAAGCCTCCTTCCCTCTGCGAACACTATTTATCTTTAAGCTATTTTTTTCCAATGCTGAGAACCACTAAATTTCTTTCTACTGCTCTTTCCAGGAAATCTCAGACTATCCTGTTGTGATGCCAAGATCTATTCACTGGAAACATAATTACTTCTCTTTCAACATGAGCTCTCTATATGCATATTTGAAAAAGAAACCAAAGTGACAAAATGTAGGAAAGATACATGTGTCAAGAACAGACAAGACATTTCAGAATATTCAGGAAGCAAAAAATATATATTTTATAAAAGTATGAGAAGGAGAAAAAAAGGATGGTTTCTTAAAGAAATATAATATGGGAAACGTTGAGTTAAAGCACAGTATAAACACATGGACTTTACAAAATTAAGAGTAAACAACTTTAACGTCTAGAGCACCAAACACAAAAGCACTAGCTGTGAAGAATGGTATCATTTGTCAAATGCAGGCAAACATCTTGTTCTATGGAAACATGTGCAACAGTCTCCTCATTTGTCCCACTCTACCCAGTATTATCTCCCTCCAACCCTTCTCCAGAATGCAGCCAGAGTCCTTACCATAAAATGCATCCTTAATCATTTCTCTGCTGGAAAAGCTTTTAATGACTCTCCATTCTAGAATAAAGCCCAAATGCCTACAAAACCCTAACTATCTGGACCCTATTTACTTTTCTTTCTTCATTTCTCGCCACTTCCCTTTCTTCCCAAAAGCTGTATGTTCCAAACAAAATGTTCTTATGGTTTTCCTCTGGACCTTTGTATACATTAGTTTCTCAGAATGCTCTTTCCTGCCCCAACTCCTCTTGGTCTGTCTGTTGCTTATTCATCTTTCATGTAAATGTGTCTTCTTACCTGACTCAAGTAAAAATTAAGCAACCGGCTTCTGTATATTATTATAGTTCATTGTATTTCTCCTATCATAACACATAACTCACTGTCACATTATCTTGTTTACTTACCTGCAATCCACTTTATTCAGCAAGCAATAGGATGGTAATGACAAATATTTATCATTTTTGCCAATATCCTAGCACCCGGCACTGTACCTAGCACCTGATGAAAACTGATAAATGCTTTGTTGGATGGATGTCGTACAAATATTTAGTAACCCAAGGTCTAATTTTAACCTCTGGTTGCAATTCTTGTTGAAAATCTCTCCAAAATAAGAACTGGCAACCCTTAGCATGTGCATTTAAAATGGCTCATTAGCAGGATACCTTTGGGATATGGGACAGTTGATGCCTCTATTATCTCTTTCCTACTAACCATAAGGGCTTGTAGTGATAAAAGATACCCATCATGTTCAAAATTCAGCAGTTGGGGTTCTCTTAGCACCCACGTAGTCCATCTTCACCTGTTTAGAGGTACTCATTTAGCCACCAAAACCTTCCAGGTTCTACTCTACAGAAGAATCGGGGTGGCGCAGTAAATGCTATCTCCCACTTTTTAGCCTGATAATAGGATGGATTAAGCATTTTAGAAGGAAAAGCACTCCTTCCAAAGGCTGTCAGCCACTTTCTATTGTGTAATGAATCAGTCTACTTTTCTGTCTTAGTAAATCTAGTACAATAAGAAAAATTGCATCTCTTTGGAATGACTAAGCAGCTTATAGGATCTCAGAGTCCTCATCTTAGAAGTAGTATCCTGGGAACTTTAGATTTAGAGATAGAGAAAAGTGGCTCAAAGCTGTACTAATCCCCTCTAGAAGTCTCTGAAATCAAAAACTACTGAATTCAATATATTCTGCTTGATTTTCAAAACTTCATTCCCTCCTTTTCAAAATTTCTCCTGCAAGGGCAGGAAATTCAACCAATGGCGGGTACAGTAAAGGGAAACTGTATTGAATCAGATTTGGAATATTTACATATTGAAGTTTATGCTCTAAAGTATCAAATTTAGTGTCTCAGGAGAAAACTTCCTTTAAAAATTATGTGAATGTCATTAAGTACTGCCTTGATTTTGCAAGAAATAACATTTTTTTTTTGAGACAGAGTCTTGCTCTGTCGCCCAGGCTGGAGTGCAAAAAGTAATAAGAAATAAAGAAAGCCTTTGAGCATTTGGAGGAACAAATTCAAATCAAAAATACTTTTCATTGTTTTTTATTATTATTAACAGAAAAGGGAAAAACATGAAAATTATCTGGCTTACTGCCCAAACTAAGGGCATCACTAAGAAAGTATTTTCACTCCTCTTAATATCAAGAGTATAAGAATTCTGCTACCAAAAATAAAAAAAAGTGAAGCTTCATGTCCAGGAGAGTGGAGGTAAAGCAAAATGCTACCCAAACTATTGGTAATTTATTAGTAAGTGTAATTTAAAATCAAATGCTTTTTGAGTTATAGAATGTGGAATAATCAACCTTTCAGGTTCAAATGGGCCACAGATTTTCAAAAAGGACATCAATAGAAATAAACTGTAGAAAAGCTATTTGGACTGTCCTAAATCTAAAATAGCCCTAGTTCCCAAATATATCTCTGCTTCTTTTTATGCCTGACTACAAATTTGCTGACAGATGTTGTGTCTCTTAATAGTCAAATTTTGATATTTCTTCGTTTCCCCAGTAATTGCTCTCAGTAGTACCTCCCGACTTTACTCTTACCAAAAACTAAACTTGGGTACTTTACGAGTGACCCTGACATTTTCTAGTAGCTCCTTATTTCCTCAGATGCCAAAACCAGCAACTAATTCTTGAATATTTTTTCCACACCTGAAAGAGCCTACAATCCCATCCTATGACTGTCCAAGTAAATACAGTTCAGCCATCAAAGTGAGTCAGAAGTAAGGTCACATACCTGGACCAGTGATGGAAAGGTTGGGCATTTGAACAGAAAATTAATGAATATTAAAGTGAGGAAGTTTAATGGATATTAAAGTTAGAAAGTGTAAGGTGCTTTCCTGCCCAGAGATTAGAAAACCTGACAAGTCTAGAACTCTAATAACCACAAATGGCCTATTACAGCTTTATCAAGATGCGCTCCACAGAACAATAACATGGGAAGATGCCCCCCAGATTGCCTTTCATGAGCAATAAATGTAGAAGCAGCTACACAACACAGCTTTTCTCTTAGAGATTCAGAAAGTGCATTAGCATATTAAAAGATTTTTTAAAGCCTGTCCATAAATAGACCTATTTATCTCTGTTTAATCTGATATTTAACCTTTTTGCCAAACATTTTTAAAAAATATTTTTAATTTGTATATATTTATCTTGTAAAATATGTTGCCAAACTTTTTTGACCACTGAATACCTATTAAGATCTCAGAGAACTGGTATCCCAAGAAATATGCTTGAGAAAAAGCTGACCTGCTCAGTCATTCATGTATGCTGCTGCTTCTTGATCACCTAGGGCTACCCTATAAGGTCAGGCATTGACCACTTGATGTCCTAAAGCTGTGTTTCTTTAACTTCTACATGCATGAGTCACTGGGGATCTTGTAAAAACATAGATTCTGATTCAGTAGGTCTAAGGTGGACTCTGAGAGTTGGGGTTTCTAACAAGCCTCCAGGTGATGCCAATGCTGCTGGTCCATGTCACACTTTGACAAATCTCTACAGGGACCTGGCAATGGAAAAATATTCATATCTCCAATCTCTTTATCTTACCATTCTTAATAACAAATCTTCCTAAAATACTGCTTTCATTATGTCACTTTGCTGGTCAAAACTTTCAGTGCTTCCCTCTTCTCTTCCACATTAGTCATTCAATGATAGACATTTATTAAACCTTTATTGTGTGGTAAATAGATTAAGAAAGCCTCTGTCCCTATATACTCAAGAAAGAGGTGGGTAAGAAACAAGGCGCAGAATGCTGGGAGCCAAAACAATAGAGAATAGCTAATTTCAGTAATTTGAATGTGCTACATGACTAGACCAATGATTCCCAAAGTGTGTCACCCAAACCATCAACGGAAACCATCAGCATCACCTGGAAACTTGTTAGAATGCAAATTCTCAGGGCTCATCCTAGACCTACTTAATCAAAAACTTCAGAAGTGGGGTCTAGAAATCTGAGTTTTAACAAGCTCTCCAGGTGGTTGAAAACCACTGGATTAGACAATCAGTAAGTTTCTCTCCAGCTCTAAAATTCTATCATTTTGACTGCTGATAGCTCTTTCAATGATTTTTGTTATCCAGACTTTTATAAACTAAAAGCATAGTCTCTGGAATTAACTTCCAGGATTTAAAATCCACCTCTTACACTTAATTGCTGTTTACACTTGCACGTTACTTCAGTTGTCTACGCTTCAGATTATCATCTATAAAATGAGGGCAATAATAGTACCTATTTTCATATGGTTGTTCTGAAAATTAAATAAACTATAATAATATAAGTAGCTAACCAGGCAAGATGCCGGCATGCGGTGCTTCAGATCATAACACAGTCATTACCTTCTTAATAAGGCCTTCCTTGGCCACTCTATCCAAAATTGCCACCCACCCCTACCATTTCCTTGTCCCCTTCCCTGCTTTATTTTTCTCCTTTGCAGTTATTATTCTCTAACATACTACATATTTAAATTGTTGCTTTCTTTACTATCATTTTCCACTAGAATGTAAGAGCTATAAAGCTGCCAAAGATTTTTGTCCATTTTGCTAAGAGCTTTATCCCCAGTGTTCAGTATAGAGTTTGGCAAATTATAAGCACTCAAAAAATGTTGGTTGGGGCTGGGTGTGGTGGCTCATGCCTGTAATCCCAGCACTTTGGGAGGCCGAGGCGGGCAGATAGCCTGAGCTCAAGAGTTCGAGACCAGCCTGGGCAACATAGTGAAAACCCATCTCTACCAAAAATACAAATTAATATATATAGGTTGGATGAATAAGTGAATAAATGTTAACTATTATTGATGTTTATCTTATTACTAATAATTAACAATCTAAACTTTCCTTATTGAAACAGTTTCTACTTCTTGTTCATTGACACAAATTGCACTTATGTCCCATTCCATGCTCTACTCAAATTATGTCCCATTTCTAAGATGCCCTTCTGCCTAAATTCAGCCCATTGTAGACCCTGCTCAAGTTCTGCCTTTTCCTTTAATGTTCTCTGATGACTGAATGACTCTGATGATTCTGGCTCTATAGCTCTCTGAATGTCTACATTGTTTACTGTCTGTGCCATACAATTTAGCACTGAATTATCTTAATCTAGTGTCAGTAGAATGAGTAACTTTTAAGGAATTTACTGAAAGAGTCTGTGTCATTCATGCAATAAATATTCCATGAAAAATTGGAGGAACGAGGCCCCAAAGGAAACAATAGAAAACCTTATTATTAATTATCCATGTTGTCCTCAAATAATAAAAATAGCAATTTACATTTTACAAATAACCCATTAAGGCTGTTGGAATCAAAATGGAGTCCCTTATGTTTAAAAAAATATCTGACAAATAGAGCCAGGGAAGGCAACGAAAAGAAGGCTCTCACACTTGTATACCTGATTACAAAACTTATCACAAAAGACTGCAAATACCAAAGCATTGCAGGAAGGCCACTGCACCTTTGTGTGCAACCTCAGACTGACATTATCCATGTTATTATATGTCTTTGTACCCAAGGATAATCATTTCAATAAAATTACGTAATACTCCTCATTTTTTCTGTAAAAACTCTTTGTCTTCCTTTACCTCTCTGAATACACACATAGTTTACTATGTACATTTCCCCATTGCAATGCCCTATTCTTGAATATTTTCTTTTAGAGAGCTTCTCTGTTACTTAAGTTGACACACTTTTTAACATATCATCCTAATTTTGACTAGATGATCTCAAAGACTATGCATCCTTGGTCTCAAATTTTCAAAATGTCTTTAGGTAAATTATGAAGAGACCATTTCCTGAACTGTAAAACATAAGAATAAATTGCGAAAGTCATAAAAGAAGCAGATAATTACCCAAGAAGTTGTCAAGTTCAGGGATGGAAAATAATTGGCTCTTTTGCCCTGAGTCCTCCTGCCAACTGGATCTGCAAAAGGCTTCACCATTATCCCCATGCAGCACTCGAGACAGGCATTATCAATTGATCAGAGCTGGCAGAAAAGGGGACATCTATTTGCCATGCTATCTTACTCTAACCATTCTGCTTTTAAAGGTAAAGGAAACAGATATTTAAAATTTTAAAGTGATTTACCTTTTACAAAGCACTTGTTAAAGTCGTTGGAATCAAAATGGAGTCACTTATGTAAAAAAGAAAAAAAAATAGAGCCGGGCTCTATTTGTCCAGGTTCATACATGGTGATACATGGTGACAAAACCAAGACCTAAGCCAGCCTCCTGATTCTGTCCAGGGCTCTCTGCCCCTCCTACTCCATTTCTGAAATTCAGTACCTACATTTTCATTCTAAAGCAATCAAAACATAAGAAGCAAACCTTTGACAGAGAGTTTTCATACTAATGCTCATTAATATAATGCTGAAATGAAAAATGACAGCTTCAAGTCAAGGACATACAGGGTTGGTTAGCCTGTTATTTTTTAGTTCAGTTTATTTACCTAAACCTAGAATGTGTCATGACTGGAAATAGACAAAACAGATTATTCTAATTCCACTGTCCTAGAAAAAGAAAAGGAAAATAGTCCTCATTAATATGAACTGGGCTCAAATCTAGTCCTGAAATAACTTCCATTACTGAATCAAGTTTTTAAAGGTGACTTTTCCTTTATTAATGGCAAAGCATTTTAAGCATAGCTTTAATTACTCAGTTTAAATTATAGGCAGACATACAGAGTTGGAAAAATATGAAAAAGAGGTGAGAGAGAGATAAACATCTACTTTAATATAATGACCATTCCCTCACTATGGAAATTATGCCCACATTATAATTTTTCCAGAGCCTCTCTCTGAATCACAGTTTCTAAATATTAAAATCACCTCTATAATGCAGTTGGAATAAAAACTGACTTGTCAAATTGTACCTAGTCAACTGATAATTCTATCTTGATTAACTCTCATTTTTTAGGCATACTATAATTGAAGCTGCTTTTTTTTTCAAGAAAAATCATCATCTAACACAGTTAGAAATTGCTTCTGGCACTATCTGCTTACCTAAGGAAACCAGGATAACTGGCAGTTCTGTTACTTCGCAGAGTTAATCCATTTTAGCAACTATGTTACTTAGTTACAAGGTACCAGCAGTTGGTCCTATAGTTTGTCCTTTTGCCCTGAGAAGGTGAGCTTGATACATATTTGAAGGAAGAAGGAGGAAAGCAGCAAGTACACAGAATCACTTCTCCTCAGCACGCACCCTGCCACCACCCTGGGAGAAATGCTGAATCCGCAGCTGAAGTTCAGGGTGTGTGCTGCCCCTCCTCCATGCAAAAGGGCAGTCAGTTCTAGGGTTCTTCCATTGTGTGGAAACAATGCCAAAGGCCCTCAGAAAAATCCAGCCACAAAGCTGGAGTGATTCTCACCTTAGCCCCCTAAGTTAGCCCAAAGATCACTGGTGTACCATGAATTGGGGTCAAAGCAAGAATGTCACCAAGAGTTCTGGCCATATCCCACCATGCTAGCCTGGGCATGGTACCTTTAGACAAACAGGGTAGCCAGGACAAATTTTGACTTCTAGAAAGTAGACTAGTATTTCCTAAAGAATGGTGCAGGAAACATTGGAGAACTCTACTTTCTAGCCTAGTCGTTACAAAAAAATCAGAGATGGCTTCCCCTGTATCACATTACTGAATGAGTTTTTCAGGCAATAGATTTAATCATCTGGAAAAGAGTACAAGTACCCCAACTCACTCAGCAGAAACATTTTTAGTAGTTGGCATCTAAGACACCATTCACAATTACTGGAAACCCTTTAAAACGCTACCACTTTCATAATAAAAACTCAAGGCCTGGAGCGGTGGTCCACGCCTGTAATCTCAACACTTTGGGAGGCGGAGGCAGGAGGATTGCTTGAGCCCAGGAATTTGTGAGCAGCCTGGGCAACATATCAAGACCTCATCTCTTGAAAAAAAAAATTCTTTGAGAAATGGCTATATGCTTGCTAAATCCGATACAGTAGGTAGAAAATAAGTTTAAGAGTAGAAAGGACTTGATTGGGAATTACGGGAATTACAGTTTGGTCACTGCTTAGCTCTGTAACCTTGAGTGAAATTACTTCGTATCTCTCAGTCTAGCTTTTCTCTTTTTAAAAATAATCATAATAAAACTAATTTCACCGTGGAGTCCTGAGGATTACATAAAAAACATAGACAAAGTGTCTTCATAAAAATGCCTGGCCCGGCCAGGCGCGGTGGCTCACGCCTGTAATCCCAGCACTTTGGAAAGCCGAGGCGGGCAGATCACGAGGTCAGGAGATCGAGACCATCCTGGCTAGTGCGGTGAAACCCCGTCCCTACTAAAAATACAAAAAAAATTGGCTGGGCGTGGTGGCGGGCGCCTGTAGTCCCAGCTACTCCGGAGGCTGAGGTAGGAAAATGGCATGAACCCGGGAAGCGGAGCTTGCAGTGAGCCGAGATCGCTGCCACTGCACTCCAGCCTGGGCAACAGAGAGCAAGACCCCATCTCAAAAAAAAAAAAAAAGAAAGAAAGAAAAAAGAAGAAAAAAAAGCCTGGCCCATGATAAAAAAAAAAAAAACAAACTAAATAAATAATAATTATTTTCTTTTCACTAGTAAAGAAAATATCGACGCCAAATGATTTTGAATATTGTATATAGCTTAAAAACTTAAGTAACATGCCAGTGTCTTATCTATGCAACTGTTGTTTGTATTGCTAATTTGAAGCAACTACTATTTATGTATGTAATTATATGTGAAATTTGAATGAATTATAACTCTAGGCAATCATCTAGTTGAACAATTCAAATTGGTACCATAATCTGGATCTCCTTTTCCAGAAACACATTGCAACTTTATTTCTCTTCTAATCAATCTCATTATGATGGAAGAGAAAGAGGGAAAATCTATCCCTCATCAGTTGAATAATAGCAATGTGTTATGGCCTCTTTTCCACTGAGTCCATTTCTTTTGTGTTAGATAACATGTATCTCTCAAAGTATTTTTGCTTATCTGTCTTCTAGAGCCTGCTTATACATCTTATATTGCAAATATATCATTCTATTCAGTTTTAGAAGCAAGTATGTACAATTCTGAAAAAGGAGGAGAGAAAGAAATGCATGCTTGATGCATCTAAGAGAACAGGCAGAAACAGTCTATGGCCAAGGACAACAGCAGGCTTGTCCATCTGCCCATCATCAAACTGAACTATGTCCACTAGTGATCAGCAGGGGGTGGCCAGTGGGCATCACACTAAAATAGAATTTCTGCCATTGGGAATACAAGGTGAGGAGGGAAGAAATTGTTTCAGAATCCATTTCTGCTTTGGCATGATGTATATAAAGAATTGTTGCTTGTTTCTTACACATAAATATAAAACTTCTTTCATTCTTTTTTTTCATTTATTAAACATTCTCTGGATGCCTTTTAGAATCTAGGCACTGTGCTGGCCACTATGAATATAAAGAATAATTTCTTTCTTTAGTGATTCTGTTTTATGAGGGGGACAGAGAAGTAAACAAATAATTATAATACAGTAAGATGACAGCTAATATACATGCAATGTGCTATTGGAACCCAAAGAAAGAAGTAATTAACTATGCAAAAATATAGCTAGTTTACAAATTTGTGAGGCATCTTTGCAAGAGGCTATGCTAATCTTCTCTGTAATAGTCCAGTGTTGATACCAACAGGAATGAGACCACTACAGGAGTGAGACCAACCACAGAAGTAGAATAGAAAATCCCAGAATAAACACATGGATCTTGATGAGTTACGTTTGTCTTAGGGTAGGAGAAAAAAGTGTTCATTGTCTTTATCTTCATTTATTACAGTCTTTTTTATGTGTGTGTATGTTTATGATATAATTTTTAACCTTAGTAATAGCATCTAAATGTCTCAACCTCTGTATTCTATATCAGTATGCTTGGGGGTATGACCACTGGAAAACATAGATATAGATATGATATAAATGTAGATATAGACATAGATGCAGATTGTGAAATAGATTTAGATAGCTTCTTGTCTCTGGAAATACTACTTACGATATACTTTTTAAATTTTACAATAAAGCATTGTCTTTTAGGTAATTTCCTAACAGAAAATGAAGATAAGGCATAGCATTTATTGGCACTTAGCAAAATTAAGATGTTAATACAAATAGATCCTTAGTGTGCTTTTAGACATACTATAAAGGCTTCTTTTCGATTACAGAAATGAAGAAGGAACGAATTGAGGCACTCCAATTTAAGCTAAAGTAGAAAGTCTGGGTAAACTGTCGGCTTACTGTTTAAATGTCTGTTGGCTTTGTTACTAGCACACAAATTTGGAAACAAAATTCACGTCGGTTTCCGATAAAATTTATTGTTCCTCTTTGAGGCAATTTTTGGTGCTAATTTACCCAAGTCTCATCTTGGGTATCCCAGGCATTCCTCTGTGCTGTTCCTGAAACCATACATTGGCCTGGAGCTATTTGCGTAATAATATTGGTGTTCCTCCTCCATGCCCCAGTCGCAGGAGCCAGTGGCACATTCTGAAAGGTACTCCAAGACATTTGCTTGCCCCAGGAGCACCACGGTTTTAAGCATCAGGCTTAGCCAGGGTCTAAGTCTGCTTTGAAGAACCCACTCCAAAGAGTAACAGCTGTCACTTTTCCTGTCTCTGTCCTGGTGGACACCAAAACTTAAATGGTCTATCCCCTGACGAATTCAAGAGAATATAGTCACATTGCTATTATTATCCATCAATTTTACAAGGCATAAAAAGTCCTAAACTTACCTCTAATCTCTACTTTAGTCAGATAATTGACTTTTTTCACATATCAAAGTTTCATTTGTACCTTACCTACATGTAATGAAAACCACAATGCCTGTGGATATAGCCTAATGTTTTTATTCTTTCCACCTGTCAACTCTGTATAAGTAATTTGAGGTCACTGTTCTCAATGTGTTTCTCTTTTAATAATATCTAGCACAGCTTCACAGGCAACTTTATTTTTAATGAATGTTTTCTGTTGATAGTAGCGGTGCTGGTGGTGTTGCCAGCTTTTCTGTTCCACTCCAACAAGTATCCAAGTGTTGTCCTATAAGTGAATAAAGTTTTGCCAAGATCTATGTTATTTTCTATGACTTTTATTACAAATTTCTAGCCAACATAGTTTTTCATTCCCTGCATTTGTAAAAACTGCAAAAAAATGGAAATGCAAAAAATGCAAAAAAAAGTAAATGCCCTTACACAGTAATGGCTCAAGCCTTGAGTAATGGCTCAAGCCTTGAGTAATGGCTCAAGCCCAAGGAATCTGACTCATAAATGCTACAGAGAAAGTCATTCATTAACTTAAGGTCAAAGTCATGCAAGCTACTTGACAAATAAATGGAGGCCAACAGAAACATTAATTAGTGGAAATGTTTAAAAAGTAGACGTCACTGTGAAAGCAATGGCTTATTTCTGATGATGAAAGGTGTGATATCTCTTCCAGGTTATTTATTAACAATAGCCAATATTCAGAAAAAAAGAGATAAATGAGCAACATGGAAAAGGGCTAGGTAACGTCCAACTTATGAGCAGCTTCAAAACTCCAAGAGCATGCCAGTTGTATAGTTTTAAGAAAGTATTTTCCCTTACAGTATTGTTAGACATGGTAGCAACACTTTGCTTTCAGCTCACATAAGCCAATCTAAACTATAATGTAGTTGAAATATAATATTGCCCTGGTAATTCTATATTAAATTCACTTAAACCTTTGTAACACACTTCTGAATTTCCATCTGTGAATAATAATGAAAAAACACCATTTATTGAGCATTTATGTACTACTTCTCAGGCACTGTGCCAATTTAATCCTTACCTCAGTCAGTAAGATAATTATTATTATTCTCTTTTACAGATGCGCAAACAAATCTAAAATTCTAAAACAATCTGCTATAGGCGTGAGTATGTTAATAATGCTGTATGTGTGTATAAGAGAAAATGTTCTCTAAGTCTGTTGTTCTCCAGTTTTCATACTTAAGAAACAAGAAGCAATCCACAGTCAAAGGGCAGAGGCTCTGGACACAGAATTCCCTGTAACATATTCACAAGATCAGATAAATGCCTCTGTCAGTGACTGTCCATATAGTGCAATGTATTTGCAGCCTTGAGGAACATGTGTAGATTCAAACATATTCTTGGTTCCTCTTTTAAGAATCTTGTTAGACAGACCGTTAGATCTTATTTTTAATAACTCCTAATCCTTTTTATATACTCAGCCAAAGATCAAAGCTGCTGCTTAACTTTAAGCTGTACATTCTGTATTTTCCACCTTAATTTGTACTTATGCCACATTTTTTTTTTCATAGCAAGAGATAGATTTACCTTCACGAAGGAATACAATTTGCCCTTAAGGAAATGGTATTCATTTTCAATAAACATTTGGTAAGTAACTACTTTTTTAAAAGTCAAAGACTAAGTCTGAAGAAGGTAAAAAGATGGATAAGACCTAACCTATGCCTGTAAGGGGCTTAAAATCTAACTATGGGGACAGAAACTGAATCAGGGCTAAGTTTGAAGTAAAGCCTCACACTCCCTCTCTGAAGAACAATTTCTGACACAGTATTGTTTCTCTAAGGAGCAAGCTCTAACTTTGTCTCAATACGAGAAAGGGGGCTAAACAATAATCGTCTAGGATAAACTGTTAAAACTGAAAGATTCCGGTTCTACCAATAACTCTTTTTTTTATTATACTTTAAGTTTTAGGGTACATGTGCACAATGTGCAGGTTAGTTACATATGTATACCTGTGCCATGCTGGTGTGCTGCACCCATTAACTCGTCATTTAGCATTAGGTATATTTCCTAAAGCTATCCCTCCCCACTCTCCCTACCAAACAACAGTCCCCAGAGTGTGATGTTCCCCTTCCTGTGTCCATGTGTTCTCATTTTTCAATTCCCACCTATGAGTGAGAATATGCGGTGTTTGCTTTTTTGTTCTTGCGATACTTTACTGAGAATGATGACTTCCAGTTTCATCCATGTCCCTACAAAGGACATGAACTCATCATTTTTTATGGCTGCGTAGTATTCCATGGTGTATATGTGCCACATTTTCTTAATCCAGTCTATCATTGTTGGACATTTGGGTTGGCTCCAAGTCTTTGCTATTGTGAATAGTGCCACAATAAACATACGTGTGCATGTGTCTTTATAGCACCATGATTTACAGTCCTTTGGATATATACCCAGTAATGGGATGGCTGGGTCAAATGGTATTTCTAGTTCTAGATCCCCGAGGAATCGCCACACTGACTTCCACAATGGTTGAACTAGTTTACAGTCCCACCAACAGTGTAAAAGTGTTCCTATTTCTCTACATCCTCTCCAGCACCTGTTGTTTCCTGATTTTTTAATGATTGCCATTCTAACTGGTGTGAGATGGTATCTCATTGTGGTTTTGATTTGCATTTCTCTGATGGCCAGTGATGGTGAGCATTTTTTCGTGTGTTTTTTGGCTGCATAAATGTCTTCTTTTGAGAAGTGTCTGTGCATATCCTTTGCCCACTTTTCGATGGGGTTGTTTGTTTTCTTCTTGTAAATTTGTTGGAGTTCATTGTAGATTCTGGATATTAGCCCTTTGTCAGATGAGTAGGTTGTGAAAATTTTCTCCCATTTTGTAGGTTGCCTGTTCACTCTGATGGTAGTTTCTTTTGCTGTGCAGAAGCTCTTTAGTTTAATTAGATCTCATTTGTCAATTTTGGCTTTTGTTGCCATTGCTTTTGGTGTTTTAGACATGAAGTCCTTGCCCATGCCTATGTCCTGAATGGTAATGCCTAGGTTTTCTTCTAGGGTTTTTATGGTTTGAGGTCTAACGTTTAAGTCTTTAATCCATCTTGAATTAATTTTTGTATAAGGTGTAAGGAAGGGATCCAGTTTCAGCTTTCTCCATATGGCTAGCCAGTTTTCCCAGCACCATTTATTAAATAGGGAATCCTTTCCCCATTGCTTGTTTTTCTCAGGTTTGTCAAAGATCAGATAGTTGTAGATATGCGGTGTTATTTCTGAGGGCTCTGTTCTGTTCCATTGATCTATATCTCTGTTTTGGTACCAGTACCATGCTGTTTTGGTTACTGTAGCCTTGTAGTATAGTTTGAAGTCAGGTAGCATGATGCCTGCAGCTTTGTTCTTTTGGCTTAGGATTGACTTGGCGATGCGGGCTCTTTTTTGGTGCCATATGAACTTTAAAGTAGTTTTTTCCAATTCTGTGAACAAAGTCATTGGTAGCTTGATGGGGATGACATTGAATCTATAAATTACCTTGGGCAGTATGGCCATTTTCACGATATTGATTCTTCCTGCCCATGAGCATGGAATGTTCTTCCATTTGTTTGTATGCTCTTTTATTTCATTGAGCAGTGGTTTGTAGTTCTCCTTGAAGAGGTCTTCACGTCCCTTGTAAGTTGGATTCCTAGGTATTTTATTCTCTTTGAAGCAATTGTGAATGGGAGTTCACTCATGATTTGGCTCTCTGTTTGTCTTTTATTGGTGTATAAGAATGCTTGTGATTTTTGTACATTGATTTTATATCCTGAGACTTTGCTGAAGTTGCTTATCAGCTTAAGGAGATTTTGGGCTGAGACAATGGGGTTTTCTAGATATACAATCATGTCATCTGCAAACAGGGACAATTTGACTTCCTCTTTTCCTAATTGAATACCCATTATTTCCTTCTCCTGCCTAATTGCCCTGGCTAGAACTTCCAACACTATGTTGAATAGGAGTGGTGAGAGAGGGCATCCCTGTCTTGTGCCAGTTTTCAAAGGGAATGCTTCCAGTTTTTGCCCATTCAGTATGATATTGGCTGTGGGTTTGTCATAGATAGCTCTTATTATTTTGAGATACGTCCCATCAATACCTAATTTATTGAGAGTTTTTAGCATGAAGGGCTGTTGAATTTTGTCAAAGGCTTTTTCTGCATCCATTGAGATAATCATATGGTTTTTGTCTTTGGTTCTGTTTATATGCTGCATTACATTTATTGATTTGCATATATTGAACCAGCCTTGCATCCCAGGGATGAAGTCCACTTGATCATGGCGGATAAGTTTTTTGATGTGCTGCTGGATTTGGTTTGCCAGTATTTTATTGAGGATATTTGCATCAATGTTCATCAAGGATACTGGTCTAAAATGCTCTTTTTTGGTTGTGTCTCTGCCCGGCTTTGGTATCAGGATGATGCTGGCCTCATAAAGTGAGTTAGGGAGGATTCCCTCTTTTTCTATTGATTGGAATAGTTTTAGAAGGAATGGTACCAGTTCCTCCTTGTACCTCTGGTAGAATTCGGCTGTGAATCCATCTGGTCCTGGACTCGTTTTGGTTGGTAAGCTATTGATTATTGCCACAAATTTCAGAGCCTGTTATTGGTTTATTCAGAGAGTCAACTTCTTCCTGGTTTAGTCTTGGGAGGGTGTATGTGTCGAGGAATCTATCCATTTCTTCTAGATTTTCTAGTTTATTTGCATAGAGGTGTTTGTAGTATTCTCTAATGGTAGTCTATATTTCTGTGGGATCGATGGTGATATCCCCTTTATCATTTTTTATTGCGTCTATTTGATTCTTCTCTCTTTTCTTCTTTATTAGTCTTGCTAGCGGTCTATCAATTTTGTTGATCCTTTCAAAAAACCAGCTCCTGCCTTCATTAATTTTTTGAAGGGTTTTTTGTGTCTCTATTTCCTTCAATTCTGCTCTGATTTTAGTTATTTCTTGCCTTCTGCTAGCTTTTGAATGTGTTTGCTCTTGCTTTTCTAGTTCTTTTAATTGTGATGTTAGGGTGTCAATTTTGGATCTTTCCTGCTTTCTCTTGTGGGCATTTAGTGCTATAAATTTCCGTATACACACTGCTTTGGACTACCAATAACTCTTAGGGAGAGGGGGCAACGCTGGAGAAAGGGAACAGTTTCAGAATTGACGTAAGTGTACCTGCGGATGTTCCTTTACAAACCACATACCCCCAGCTTGCCATGTTCCCAAGAATCACTGCTATTGGGCATCCAGGTATAGAAAGAAAGATGTCATGCGTCTCAGAATCTTGAGATAGGCAAAGACTGAGAACCACAAGGTCTAACATGCTGTAGTTTTCCAGGTGCAGCTTCCAGTGACAACATAGTATATACTCATTTTTCTATTTGTCCTTATTTAATATTAAATAAAAAAGCATATTTGGCACAAAAGTCCACATCAAGAGGAACTTAATTCAACTAGGTGATTACCTGTGTCATTCATTGAGATAAAAGGCTGTCTCTTCAGAAGTAGGCCTGAATCACTGCAAACTTGAGTTGCTTAGAAAAGAGTCTGTGATAAAAACAAGTATGAAGATAGTTATCTAAAGTAAATTATTTTTATTCATTAACAACTAACCTTTTGGGAATGCTCTCATAACTTACTGTAATTTACTCTCTTCAAAAACTCAGAGAATTAGCCTAATTCTCTTCTACACATAAAATACTGCAGATATTTTCTGTCTTTGGAGAAGCAGCCTTTCTCCTCTTTTTACTGAAATGAAATTCTTAGTGCCACAGCTTCCTAAATCTATTTCAGTCCTTATATTTATCTTTTATCTACTTTCACACTTCACATTCCACCTGTAAAATGCATCCCTAACCAGTTGATATTCTATCTTATCTTCCATCCACATGTACCATTTAGCATTTACATTTATGTTTTATGTTTTGCTGCCACACTGATTACCAAATGGTGGTGGATGACATTTTTGTTTTGAGTTTAGCATTTTGTTTCTGTTTTAGTTTTAGGGGGAGGGGTTTTTTAAATGGCATTATATGGCATTTAAAATTATATGGCATATCACTCTATAAAAATTTAAGTTAAAGAAAAGCCTTTTTCCAAACGAAGGGGAAAAGCTATTCAATTTTACCACATAGAAACCACTGCTAAAATTTTGGTATTTTTCCTTGCAGCATTATTTTCTATGTATGTTTTTTATCTTTTCATTTTGAAATAATTTCAGACTTACAGAAAAGCTGCAGAAATAGTACAGAGATTTACCATGTACCCTTCACCCAGCTTCTACCATTAATATGTTAATGACTTCCATAACCATAGTATAGTTGCCTAGATCTTCTACATATATTTTGACAAGGTTGAATTTATATTTTTTGTTCATTGCTTTTTTTGCATTTAATATGATAGCATAAGCATTTATATTAAGTTCTTCAAAAATATTTTAATGTCCAAGTAATGTCATACTATATAAATGAATATTTTAATTAATTATTGCCATACTGTTGGATATTGAGATTGTTTGTGATTTTTTCTATTATTAAAAACTCCCATCAACATGTTATCATTTTTTAAATATCTACTAATTTTATGGGTCAAAAAGGTAGTCTCTCATTTTAAATTGCTTTTTTGTAGTTATTATTGAAGGTGGACATTTTAAATGCTTACAGGTTTTATTTCATCTTTTGTAAACTGTTCATTCAGGCCCTTTTCCATGTACTGATTGGTGTCTGAATGTATTACTTACAAAGTTATGTAAGCTTACATATTTAAGATTAAGCTTTTGACTCAAAGATTACAAAGTGTTTTATTGTTTTGTATTCACCTTTTGATTATTTTGTTTTTATTTCAATAATCCAGAATAATTTTGCTGACTGAAAACAACATATCTCTTTTATAGTTGTAATTTGGAATTAAATAATTTTTTTATAAACTAAAACTTCCTTCCATTCTTCAACTCAGTATTTCTCAAACTAAGATCTGTCAACCACTAGTTATCTGAACATGTGACTCTTGGGAATTATAGGAATTTCTTTCCTTAAAAGGGTCTATATATGGGGGAGGAGCCAAGATGGCTGAATAGGAACAGCTCCAGTCTACAGCTCCCAGCGTGAGCGACGCAGAAGACGGGTGATTTCTGCATTTCCATCTGAGGTACCAGGTTCATCTCACTAGGGAGTGCCAGACAGTGGGCGCAGGTCAGTGGGTGCGCACACCGTGCGCGAGCTGAAGAAGGGCGAGGCATTGCCTCACTCGGGAAGTGCAAGGGGTCAGGGAGTTCCCTTTCCTGGTCAAAGAAAGGGGTGACAGACGGCACCTGGAAAATCGGGTCACTCCCACCTGAATACTGCGCTTTTCCGACGGGCTTAAAAAACGGCGCACCAGGAGATTATATCCCGCACCTGGCTCAGAGAGTCCTGTGCCCATGGAGTCTCACTGATTGCTAGCACAGCAGTCTGAGATCAAACTGCAAGGCGGCAGCGAGGCTCGGGGAGGGGCGCCCATCATTACCCAGGCTTGCTTAGGTAAACAAAGCAGCCAGGAAGCTCCAACTGGGTGGAGCCCACCACAGCTCAAGGAGGCCTGCCTGCCTCTGTAGGCTCCACCTCTGGGGGCAGGGCACAGACAAACAAAAAGACAGCAGTAACCTCTGCAGACTTAAATGTCCCTGTCTGACAGCTTCGAAGACAGCAGTGGTTCTCCCAGCACACAGCTGGAGATCTGAGAACGGGCAGACTGCCTCCTTAAGTGGGTCCCTGACCCCTGACCCCTGAGCAGCCTAACTGGGAGGCACCCCCAAGCAGGAGCAGACTCACACCTCACACGGCCGGGTACTCCAACAGACCTGCAGCTGAGGGTCCTGTCTGTTAGAAGGAAAACTAACAAACAGAAAGGACATCCACACCAAAAACCCATCTGTACATCACCATCATCAAAGACCAAAAGTAGATAAAACCACAAAGATGGGGAAAAAACAGAGCAGAAAAACTGGAAACTCTAAAAAGCAGAGCGCCTCTCCTCCTCCAAATGAACGCAGTTCCTCAGCAACGGAACAAAGCTGGACGGAGAATGACTTTGACAAGCTGAGAGAAGAAGGCTTCAGACGATCAAATTACTCCGAGCTACGGGAGGATATTCGAACCAAAGGCAAAGAGAAGTTGAAAACTTTGAAAAAAATTTAGAAGAATGTATAACTAGAATAACCAATACAGAGAAGTGCTTAAAGGAGCTGATGGAGCTGAAAACCAAGGCTCGAGAACTACATGAAGAATGCAGAAGCCTCAGAAGCCGATGCGATCAAATGGAAGAAAGGGTATCAGCAATGGAAGATGAAATGAATGAAATGAAGTGAGAAGGGAAGTTTAGAGAAAAAAGAATAAAAAGAAAAGAGCAAAGCCTCCAAGAAATATGGGACTATGTGAAAAGACCAAATCTATGTCTGATTGGTGTACCTGAAAGTGATGGGGAGAATGGAACCAAGTTGGAAAACACTCTGCAGGATATTATCCAGGAGAACTTCCCCAATCTAGCAAGGCAGGCCAACATTCAGATTCAGGAAATACAGAGAACGCCACAAAGATACTCCTTGAGAAGAGCAACTCCAAGACACATAATTGTCAGATTCACCAAAGTTGAAATGAAGGAAAAAATGTTAAGGGCAGCCAGAGAGAAAAGTCAGGTTACCCTCAAAGGGAAGCCCATCAGACTAACAGCAGATCTGTCGGCAGAAACTCTGCAAGCCAGAAGAGAGAGGGGGCCAATATTCAACATTCTTAAAGAAAAGAATTTTCAACCCAGAATTGCATATCCAACCAAACTAAGCTTCATAAGTGAAGGAGAAATAAAATACTTCACAGACAAGCAAATGTTGAGAGATTTTGTCACCACCAGGCCTGCCCTAAAAGAGCTCCTGAAGGAAGCACTAAACATGGAAAAGCACAACCGCTACCAGCCGCTGCAAAATCATGCCAAAATGTAAAGACCATCGAGACTAGGAAGAGACTGCATCAACTAACGAGCAAAATAACCAGCTAACATCATAATGACAGGATCTAATTCACACATAACAGTATTAACTTTAAATGTAAATGGACTAAATGCTCCAATTAAAAGACACAGACTGGCAAATTGGATAAAGAGTCATGACCCATCACTGTGCTATATTCAGGAAACCCATCTCACGTGCAGAGACACACATAGGCTCAAAATAAAAGGATGGAGGAAGATCTACCAAGCAAATGGAAAGCAAAAAAAGGCAGAGGTTGCAATCCTAGTCTCTGATAAAATAAACTTTAAACCAACAAAGATCAAAAGAGACAAAGAAGGCCATTACATAACAGTCAAGGGATCAATTCAACAAGAAGAGCTAACTATCCTAAATACATATGCACCCAATACAGGAGCACCCAGATTCATAAAGCAAGTCCTGAGTGACCTACAGAGAGACTTAGACTCCCACACATTAATAATGGGAGAATTTAACACCCCACTGTCAACATTAGACAGATCAACGAGACAGAAGGTCAACAAGGATACCCAGGAATTGAACTCAGCTCTGCACCAAGCAGACCTAATAGACATCTACAGAACTCTCCACCCCAAATCAACAGAATATACATTTTTTTCAACACCACACCACACCTATTCCAAAATTGACCACATACTTGGAAGTAAAGCTCTCCTCAGCAAATGTAAAAGAACAGAAATTATAACAAACTATCTCTCAGATCACAGTGCAATCAAGCTAGAACTCAGGATTAAGAATCTCACTCAAAACCGCTCAACTACATGGAAACTGAACAACCTGCTCCTGAATGACTACTGGGTACATAATGAAATGAAGGCAGAAATAAAGATGTTCTTTGAAACCAACGAGAACCAAGACACAACATACCAGAATCTCTGGGATGCATTCAAAGCAGTGTGTAGAGGGAAATTTATAGCACTAAATGCCCACAAGAGAAAGCAGGAAAGATCCAAAATTGACACCCTAACATCACAATTAAAAGAACTAGAGAAGCAAGAGCAAACACATTCAAAAGCTAGCAGAAGGCAAGAAATAACTAAAATCAGAGCAGAAGTGAAGGAAATAGAGACACAAAAAACCCTTCAAAAAATTAATGAAGCCAGGAGCTGGTTTTTTGAAAGGATCAACAAAATTGATAGACCGCTAGCAACACTAATAAAGAAAAAAAGAGAGAAGAATCAAATAGACGCAATAAAAAATGATAAATGGGATATCACCACCGATCCCACAGAAATACAAACTACCATCAGAGAATATTACAAACACCTCTATGCAAATAAACTAGAAAATCTAGAAGAAATGGATAAATTCCTCGACACATACACTCTCCCAAGACTAAACCAGGAAGAAGTTGAATCTCTGAATAGATCAATAACAGGAGCTGAAATTGTGGCAATAATCAATAGCTTACCAACCAAAAAGAGTCCAGGACCAGATGGATTCACAACCGAATTCTACCAGAGGTACAAGGAGGAACTGGTACCATTCCTTCTGAAACTATTCCAATCAATAGAAAAAGAGGGAATCCTCCCTAACTCATTTTATGAGGCCAGCATCCTCCTGATACCAAAGCCAGGCAGAGACACAACCAAAAAAGACCATTTTAGACCAATATCCTTGATGAACATTGATGCAAATATCCTCCATAAAATACTGGCAAACCAAATCCAGCAGCACATCAAAAAGCTTATCCGCCATGGTCAAGTGGGCTTCATCCCTGGGATGCAAGGCTGGTTCAATATATGCAAATCAATAAATATAATGCAGCATATACACAGAACCAAAGACAAAAACCATATGATTATCTCAATGGATGCAGAAAAAGCCTTTGACAAAATTCAACAGCCCTTCATGCTAAAAACTCTCAATAAATTAGGTATTGATGGGACGTATCTCAAAATAATAAGAGCTATCTATGACAAACCCACAGCCAATATCATACTGAATGGGCAAAAACTGGAAGCATTCCCTTTGAAAACTGGCACAAGACAGGGATGCCCTCTCTCACCACTCCTATTCAACATAGTGTTGGAAGTTCTAGCCAGGGCAATTAGGCAGGAGAAGGAAATAATGGGTATTCAATTAGGAAAAGAGGAAGTCAAATTGTCCCTGTTTGCAGATGACATGATTGTATATCTAGAAAACCCCATTGTCTCAGCCCAAAATCTCCTTAAGCTGATAAGCAACTTCAGCAAAGTCTCAGGATATAAAATCAATGTACAAAAATCACAAGCATTCTTATACACCAATAAAAGACAAACAGAGAGCCAAATCATGAGTGAACTCCCATTCACAATTGCTTCAAAGAGAATAAAATACCTAGGAATCCAACTTACAAGGGACGTGAAGACCTCTTCAAGGAGAAATACAAACCACTGTTCAATGAAATAAAAAAGCATACAAACAAATGGAAGAACATTCCATGCTCATGGGTAGGAAGAATCAATATCGTGAAAATAGCCATACTGCCCAAGGTAATTTATAGATTCAATGCCATCCCCATCAAGCTACCAATGACTTTCTTCACAGAATTGGAAAAAACTACTTTAAAGTTCATATGGCACCAAAAAAGAGCTTGCATCGCCAAGTCAATCCTAAGCCAAAAGAACAAAGCTGGAGGCAGCACACTACCTGACTTCAAACTATACTACAAGGCTACAGTAACCAAAACAGCATGGTACTGGTACCAAAACAGAGATATAGATCAATGGAACAGAACAGAGCCCTCAGAAATAACGCCGCGTATCTACAACCATCTGATCTTTGACAAACCTGAGAAAAACAAGCAATGGGGAAAGGATTCCCTATTTAATAAATGGTGCTGGGAAAACTGGCTAGCTATATGTAGAAAGCTGAAACTGGATCCCTTCCTTACACCTTATACAAAAATCAATTCAAGATGGATTAAAGACTTAAACGTTAGACCTCAAACCATAAAAACCCTAGAAGAAAACCTAGGCATTACCATTCAGGACATAGGCATGGGCAAGGACTTCATGTCTAAAACACCAAAAGCAATGGCAACAAAAGCCAAAATTGACAAATGAGATCTAATTAAACTAAAGAGCTTCTGCACAGCAAAAGAAACTACCATCAGAGTGAACAGGCAACCTACAAAATGGGAGAAAATTTTTGCAACCTACTCATCTGACAAAGGGCTAATATCCAGAATCTACAATGAACTCAAACAAATTTACAAGAAAAAAACAAATAACCCCATCAAAAAGTAGGCGAAGGACATGAACAGACACTTCTCAAAAGAAGACATTTATGCAGCCAAAAAACACATGAAAAAATGCTCACCATCACTGGCCATTAGAGAAATGCAAATCAAAACCACAATGAGATACCATCTCACACCAGTTAGAATGGCAATCATTAAAAAATCAGGAAACAACAGGTGCTGGAGAGGATGTGGAGAAATAGGAACACTTTTACACTGTTGGTGGGACTGTAAACTAGTTCAACCATTGTGGAAGTCAGTATGGCGATTCATTGGGGATCTAGAACTAGAAATACCATTTGACCCAGCAATCCCATTACTGGGTATATACCCAAAGGACTGTAAATCATGCTGCTATAAAGACACATGCACACGTATGTTTATTGCGGCATTATTCACAATAGCAAAGACTTGGAACCAACCCAAATGTCCAACAATGATAGGCTGGATTAAGAAAATGTGGCACATATACACCATGGAATACTATGCAGCCATAAAAAATGATGAGTTCATGTCCTTTGTAGGGACATGGATGAAACTGGAAATCATCATTCTCAGTAAACTATTGCAAGAACAAAAAACAAACACCGCATATTATCACTCATAGGTGGGAATTGAACAATGAGACCACATGGACACAGGAAGGGGAACATCACACTCTGGGGACTGTTGTGGGGTGGGGGGAGGGAGGAGGGATAGCATTGGGAGATATACCTAAAGTATAATAATAATAAATAAAAATAAATAAAATTAAAAAAAGAGTCTATATATTATTCAAGTTTGACAATTACTGCAAAAGGTACAAAGGTCAAAGGAGGAATTCCATGTTTAATAAGATGCCATGCATACACAATAAAAACACTTTATCAAGGGATCAGTTAGTATTGTATGTTTTCTAGTGTTAATTATTTTATACTATTTTAATGTCTTATAAATACTCATAACTTAACTGACAACTAATTTCTTTTGTGTTGTTACAAACTGAACATCAAAAAGCCGTATTTCCCTTCTACAATACTAAATTGCTTAAAAGTCCCAAGGCACCCCTAGCTCTTATGTCAACTGCCTCTGCTCCCTTTGCCTGGAGTACTCTCTCACTCCATTCCTCCACCTCAATCAAGTGGAAAACTTGTGTGCCTCATTGTCATTCCTCGCCACCAAACCATCCCGCAAAAATATCTGAATTGTTGTATTCTCTGCTAAGTTTTTCTCCATGTTTTCTTTCACTGCTGCATTATCCTGGCATTTTGTTATGTAGCTGTTGCCCCTCACAACTGTCAGAGACTGTTCTCTGTATCAGATTCTCATCACTGTAATTCCAGTGAGGTCAGAAATGTTCCTCTCTCTCTCTCTCTCTATATATATACACATATATACACACATATATATACACATATATATATATATAATTGGAACTTCTTTAATGTTTATAAAATGAATTATCCATATAAGGTAGCAATCATCTGGGAGAGTTCTAAGAAGCCCAACCTTGTTTGCTAAATTATACTGACAAATAATACTGCAAGTTCATCTTCCAGCTCTGCAATCAGTTGTCTCATGGGATCCACGCTTCATTTTGGCAATGTCAAATGCTTTCTATTCTGTGATGAGTGACTCTAGCCAAAGATAACATCTTTGCTCAGGCAGGTGATTAATAATCACCCTTTATAAAGACTTTTTATATTGAAATAATTTCAAACTTACAGAAGAGTTGGAAAATGCTATGGTTTGAAAGTTTTCCCCTCTCAAACTTATGGTGAAATTTAATTGCCATTGTAACAATATTAAGAAGTGGGATCTTTAAGAGGTGATTAGGCCATGAGGGCTCTGCCATTATGAATGAATTAATGCTGTTATCAAGGGAGTCGGTTGCTTATAAAAGGATGAGTTTGGCCCGATTTGTTGCTTATTTTCTCCCCCTCTCTCTGCCCTTCCACCATGTGATGCCTTCTGCCATTATGATGCAGCAAGAAAGTCCTCACCAAATGCAGCCTCTCGATCCTAGACTTCCCAGCCTTTAGAACTATAAGGCACTATGTTTCTGTTTATTATAAATTACCCAATCTGTGGTATTCTGTTACAACAGCACAAAACAGACTAAGACAGAAGAATGAAACAAAGAACTGTTGTATATTCTTTAACCATATTCCTCAATTGTTATCATTTTGCCACTTTTGATTTCTCTTTCTGTGTGCATGTGCACACACACACACACACACACAAATGCTTTTGCTGAACCATTTAAGAGTTACTTGCAGAATTACATCCCTTTATCCCTAAATACTTAGTGTTCATTTCCCAATAAAGAATGTTCTCATAAATAACCACGGTACATTTATCAAATCCAGGAATTTAACATTTACGCAATACTCTTATCTAATATACAGCCTATATTCATTTTCCTCTAATTGTCCCAATAATGTCCTTTAGAGAATTTTTTTCTCCGATCCAGATTCAAGATCACACATTACATGTAGTTGGCATGTCTGTTAATCTCCTTCATCTGGGACACTTCACATTTTGTTTTTCGTGACATCGAAATTATTCAGAAGTACCAAGGGATTTTTTTTATATACTTTAAGTTCTGGGGTACGTGTGCAGTTTTGTTACATAGGTATACACGTGCCACGGTGGTTTGTGGCACCCATCAACCTGTCATCTACATTAGGTATTTCTCCTAATGCTATCCCTCCCCTAGCCCGCCACCCTCCAACAGGTCCCGGTGTGTGATGTCCCCCTCCTTGTGTCCATGTGTCTTCATTGTTCAACTCCCACTTATGAGTGAGAACATGCAGTGTTTGGTTTTCTGTTCTTGTGATAGTTTGCTGAGAATGATGGTTTCCAGTTTCATCCATGTCCCTGCAAAGGACATGATATTCTTCTTTTACGGCTGCATAGTATTCCATGGTGTATATGTGCCACATTTCCTTTATCCAGTCTATCATTGTTGGACATTTGGGTTGGTTACAAGTCTTTGCTATTGTGAATAGTGCCACAATAAACATATGTGTTCATGTGTCTTTATAGAAGAATGACTTATAATCCTTTGGGTATATACCCAGTAATGGGATTGCTGGGTCAAATGGTATTTCTAGTTCTAGATCACCAAGGGATTATTTTAAAGAATGTCCCTTTGGTTCCGTCTGATGTTTCCACTTGGTTAGATTCAGATTATGCTTTTTCAGCAGGCATACTGCATAAACAATGTTGTACATTTCTCAGTATAACATGTCAGGAATCATATCTCAATTTATCTCATCATTGGTGATGTTAACTTTGACTATTCAGTAAGGTGGCATTGGTCAGGCTTCTCCACTTTTCATTCTGTAATTAATAAGTAACCTGCAGGGAGATACTTTGATGATATATAAATATCCTGTTCCTCTTCAAACCTTTAGCTTATTGATTATTCTGAATAAATCATGTTATAATGATTGCAAAATGGTGATTTTCTACCTTTACTATTTCTTCTACATTTATTAGTTAATTAACCATTCTTTTTCCTTTTTTTTTATTTTTTCTTTGAGACAGGGTCTTGTTCTGTCACCCAGGCTGCTGGATTGCAGCAGTGCAAGCATGGCTCACTGAAACCTCAACCTCCTGGGCTCAAGTGACTCCTCCCAACTCAACCTCCCAAGTAGGTGGGACGATGGGTATATGCCACCACACCAAGCTAATTTTTTTGCCCAGATGGGGTCTCCCTATGTTACCCAAGATGGTCTTGAACTCCTGGGTTCAAGTGATCCTCCCACCTCAGCTTCCCAAAGTGCTGGGGTTACAACTCCGAGCCAAGGTGCCCAGCCCATTCTTTTTTTGAAAGTTCTTCTCCTTAGTTTGTATTTTTATTCTTCATAAGACTGTTCAAATTCAAAATTTTTAAAAGTGGTATCTTTAAACCTATTTTTAAATTTTAATTTCATTTTTCTTTAATTTTTACATTTCCAATGTAACATGTTAAGGACACCTAGAGCCGACATTCTATGTTACTCAACCATTTTCTACTTTGTAAAACTTTGAAACTTCTAAGTCTTGCCACAAACTTCTAATTAAAATCAAAGACTAGCTCTGTCTTGTTCCAATGCTCCTTAATCAGTCCTCGAAAATGTCTAACTCCTACCTAGGAATCTGGTTATTATATGAAGGGTCTTCAGAAGGTTCATGGAAAGTGTGTATTACGAAAAAAAGAACCATGCATGGATTTTTAAAAACTTTGCACCAAAATAAACTCATACTAACTTGTTATAAAAATGTCTGAAGAGGATCTAGTTTGAGAAACTAAGACATCACTTTGAAAATACCCCCTATCAGAGCAACATGAATTCTACTAAAATTGAAGCAAGAACAAACATTAAATTTATGGTAAAGTTTGGATGAAAGAATAATGAAATCATTCATGTTTTTTGAAAAGTTTATAGAAATAATGGCCCAAAGAAATCAGCAGTTTACAAATGGATAACTCATTTTAAGAGTTAACTCATTTTAAAAAGGGATAAGACCATACTGAAGATGAAACCTGTTGCAGGAGACCATCCACATCAATTTGCAAGGAAAAAAATTCAACTTTATTATGTCCTAATTGAAGAAAACCAACGATTAACAGCACGAACAATAGCCAACACCATAGCCATCTGCATTGGTTCAGCTTACACAATTCTGTCTGAAAAATTATAGATGAGCAAACTTTCCACTCAATGGGTGCCAAAACTATTGCAGCCAGATCAGCCACAGAAAAGAGCAGAGCTCTCAATGGAAATTTTAAATAAGTGGAACTGAGATCCTGAAGCATTTCTTCAAAGAATTGTAACAGGAGATGAAACTTAGCTATGATTCTAAAGACAAAGCACAATTACAGTAATGGCTACCAACAGGTGTAAGTGGTTCAGTCAAAGCAAAACTGTACTGGTCAAGAGGAAACGTCATGGCAACAGTTTTGGGGGATGCTCAAGACATTTTGCTTGTTGAGTCTTTGTTGGACCAAAGAACAATAACATCTACTTATCATAAGAATCTTTTTGAGAAAGCAAGCCAAAGCTTTAGCAAAAACAAACAAACAAACAAACAAAACACCCAGGTAAGCTTCACCATAGTCTTTCGCCACTATAAAAATGCACCTTCTCATTCCTCTTAAGAAACAAGGGCAATTTTGCAAGAGTTTCAATCGGAAGTCATTAGACATCCACCTTACAGTCCTGATTTGGTGCCTTCTAACTTCTTTTTGTTTCTTAGTCTTAAAAAATCTGTAAAAGAAACCCATTTTTCTTCAGTTAATAGTCTAAAGACTGCATTGACTGAATTAAATTCCCGGAACCCTCAGTTTTTTAGGGATGGGCTAAATGGCTGGTATCATCACAAGTGTCTTGAATTTGATGGCGCTTATGTTTAAAAATTAACCTTATACTTTTTATTTTAATATTTTATTTCCATTTTCCAAATAAAAATTTATTTTCAAAAAATCCAGATTCTGCACAATATTTTTCCATGAACTTTTTGAAGTCTCCTCACATCTCTAGTTTTAGACAGACCAAGTCTCATTTTTATTATGTTTCATTACACAGCAGAGATTAAGGAGAACTTAGTCTAATCTTTTAATTTAGAGACCAGTTTCCTTCTCTTCAACTAGTTCAATTCTGTGCTCAGACAAGAATCAAAATAAAATCCTCAGAAAATGGATCGATCTAATAGTTTCAGTGAAAAAATACTTTAGATGTTAACTTTATGAAATTTAATGATCTTTTAACTTTGTGAAATTTAATGATCTTTAAAAATGTGTTTACCATTAAGCAACCACTAGACTAAATAATAATTTAGGCAATTTTGCTACTAAATATTATTAATTTTTCTTTTATTTCTGAAGCTCTCTCTCTAGACTGCAGATTAAGAGCTATTGGTCCCAAATATGCGGTTTTCCCGAGTCAAGTAACCATGTCAAGAAATGCCATTCTGTCTAAAAGGGGCTAAAAAGGACTCAAAGAATACACATAACACATGTCACATCTGTGAAGACTGTTTACTAATGAGAGCATCAAGAAACAGCCAACATCAATTGTTTAGAGTGAAAATTTGAAACTTGGAAACTGTGGCATAGAGGCTCATAGATTTTCATAGCTGGAAAGGACCTTGGTGGTGATATTCAGCCCAAAGCTCCCACTTTGTAGATGAAGAAATTGATACAAAGAGACATGACATAATTTGACCACAGCCAATTCATGTCAAAGTAAATAAGGATAAAATGTTAATTAAGAGACAAACAGGAGGCTGATAATTTGAAGAGTCTAAGTTCTTTAGTGTTTCTATAACACAATTTAGGGTTTGTCAAGTCCAGTCTAGTTTCCCATGTCTTCCATCCTTCCCATCCCAAAAGCTATGGTTATAATCTCAGCCAGGTTTCTGGAAACAATCCTCATTGAAGACAGATGAGATTTAAGGAAATCTAGTCAACATCTCCAGAACTGATATCAAATTAAACATGTTCTTTTTTTCCCTAAGCTCTGATTTTATTTCCAGAGGTTTTGCTTTGACTCCTTGACCAAATTCCCTTCTTCAATACAGTTTGGGTAACTAGACACTGAGATTGGCATTGTTCTCTGTTCTTGAGTTCCAGTCTTGGATAGCTGCCTAGTAAAATACTAAGACTAGGACTGTATGTTGTTCTTGCCAAGCTCTGCTTCTTCCTACAGAAAGAAAAGTTAACCACAAATCTCAGACCAATTGGCCTGCTCTATCATTTAATGATGCAGCTGCCTAGATCTTTAAATATTCATGAAACTAAAAATTCTCCACCGCCCCACTCTTCTTTCTTCTTAGTACACCTCTATCACTATGTATTGGATTACTCTATCTCATTTTCAAAATACCTGTGACCTTTCTCATTTTATTCATTTATTCAACAAACATTTATGGAGTGTCTCTTGTATGTCAAGTATTGTGCTAAGCATAGGTGCAGATGGTAGGGATGAAAAATAGTTATAGTTTAATTCCTGACCTTAAGGGATTTACAGTCTTGTGACGGCAACAGATTGTAAATGGTTCACACAGACAAAACCATGTACTTACAAGGTGAGAAAAGCATCAGGAAGGAAACACAGAATTACCCAGTTTAGTCAGGGAAAAGTTTTCTGGAAAAGTAACATATCTGGGGATTTGAAGGATAAAAATGAACTAGCTTGCAAAGCACTGGAAAAAGTATTTCAGACAAGGAACCAGCAGATGTGAACATCCTGTAAAGGCTTGGGAAATTGGGGAAACTAAACAGAGACCAGTATGGCTGGAATATACTGAGGGAAGAGGAAAGCTGATTAAATGAGAAAAGAGAGGCAGATTGTACAAACCCTTGTGCGCCATGGGAAAGCATTTTAATTACAATATAATTGTAATGAGAGGTCATGTTTTTAAGTGAAAAAAAACATAGTTTTCATTTTTAAAAGATTCTTCTGCTGAGTTGAAAACAGGCATTCAAACAAAGACATGTATACAAATGTTCATAGCAACATTTTTCATAAGAACCAAAAAGTGGAAACAACCCAAATGTCTATCAACTGATGCATGGATAAACAAAATGCTAAATAACCATGTAATGAAATATTATTTGGCCATAAAAAGGAATCAACATCATGGGTTAACCTTGAAAACATGCTAAGTGAAAGAAGCCAGACACAAAAAGCCAGAAATACATGATTCCATTTAAATGAAATGTCCAGAATAGGTGAATTCATAGAGACAGAAATAGATTAGTGGCTTCCAGGGGCTGGGGGATGGGCATGGGTGTGACTGCTTAATGGATGAGGGTTTCTTTTGGGGGTGATAAAGATATCCTGCAATTAGACACCAGTGATGCTTGCAAAACATTGTGAATGTACTGAAAGCCACTTCATTGTACACTTCTAAAATGGTAAACATGATAAATTTTACATTATGAAAATTTTACCTTAACAAAAAAAAGATTATTATTTGAACAATAGACTACTTTGCAAGAGAGAGGGGCTAGCTGCTGAGGGAGTAATCTCCATACATGGACAAGGGCAGTAACAGCAGAGACCAAGAAATGGGGAAGATCCACTGTAAATTTCACAGGATTTGATGATGTCAGTAACTGAGTCAGGGAGAAGGAAGCAGAGAGGAAGGAAGACATCCAGAATTACTCAGAAGCTTCTGACTGAAAGAAGAACATGTTTCAAGAGGAAATGAAGGGCTTAGCTTTGGACTCATTAACCTTGAGATGCCCATGACCCAGCCTAGGATATCCTATGCTAAGACACTTCCACATTTTAGAATATTACTTTAACTTTTCTAAACTTCACTTTTCTCATCTACAAAATAGAAATATTAATAGTGTCTAAGATAATTGTTGTTAGAAAGAAGTTAGGTAACTGATGTAAAGTTTTTAGCACAGTTCTTAACACACAGTAGACCCTCAATCACTATTAGAGATTACTATTGTTGTTATAATCTTTGTTTTAATTACTATACTTATTCCATATGCTGATTCTCTGTTCCTCCTTCCAGCTTCTGCAGATGCTTAGCCCACCCAAAAGGGTTGGTTTTGAATGAAGTTTCAAGCCCTCCCAATTTGCTCCATTTGACTGCAGCTAATGAGTCCATAACCAGTCATAATCTCAGATATATTGACAGGGAGGGACTTGTCTGGCTGAAAATGATATTCAGATTCCTTAGCCAGGCAAGTATATTCCTATGGTGGAGAAGGCACACTGAGCTCCAATAACCGCATGACAATTTTACTTTTAAAAACATCCAACTCACTTTCTTCTAATTCTATACTTTCTTGGGATCCTCCTATCCTTAATTTTATTTCCCCAAGCTTTCTCTCCCACAGGGAATAAAATGTGCTGACAAGCTGAGGAGTATTCCAGTCTACTTGGCAGTTAATTTCCTGATAGAGACGTCTAAATTGATGTTCTGGTTTATAATCAGACTCTTCTAAGTTTGGTCAGAAGGGATCAATTTGCCTGGGTCTGTTAACCTCTAGGTGTCCACATAATAACCCAGTTTCTGAACCTGAAAGCTGCATATCAGAACCTGGGCAATGAAAAGCCACTAAGAAATGACACATACACTGTATCACCAGGCTAGAAACAGCCACTCAGACTTCACAATACAATATTGTACAGAATTGTGAGTATTAAGGAGTTAATGTATATTAAAGTGCCTGGCACATGTTAGACTCTCAGTCAACATTAGTTTATTTCTTATTTTTTAAATCATATGCAACTCACAAGGGAAAAGAATCCAAGTCTGAAAAATTTCAGATGAACTGAAATGATCCTACATTTTTTTGTGCTCCATCTCAGTCAATCCCTAATTTTCCTTTCTCTGACGAATTTCTTTTTTAGTGTTTTCTCATTTGCGCAGCTGCCTTTTGCAATTGGCTGTCTCCATAGTTCATCACTCAATAATGCTTAAAGAAAGTATTAGTGCAAATGAAAGTGCTATCTGAGAATAATCGTATATATTCTGAGGAATAATTAGCTCACAAACTTTGTGATCTTGGGCAAGCCACTTAACCTTTCTACATGTCTGTGTCTCTATAGTCAGCAAACATGCCTCACCAGCCCATCCTATAATGTCTCTTAGTGTCCTTTCCATCTCTAGTATCTATAAACTATATTCACTACTAAATCCTCAGCACTTAGCACCCGTAGGTGCTATTGACATATATGTTGAATGATTGAATGTATGTATTTTAGGCCTATATTTGGTTCACAAATCTCATAAATAAGCCCAATTTTTACAATAAAGGAAATGGAAATCAGTCACTAGCTTGCTTTACACAAAAGTTTAAAAGTTCTAAGCCTTAAAAAATATAACTGGCAAAAAAAATATATAGGCTAAAAGTTGAAAACAGACTCTCATATACGCATTCTATATGCCAACCTCAACATCATTATAAAGGGTGAATGAATGAATGTATCTATCGATTGATCAAAACTTGTTGAATTTTCTAAAGGATAAATTGCATGGCTGTTTTTTTTTTTTTCATTTGGGCCTTTTTTCCCACCTCCGAATGCCCAGAGAGCATTGTTCACAATAACTAAGTTAACAAATCTATCCTTTGGAATGTCTGTTGCTTTAAAGAAATGATGACACTCTTCAACACTGATTAGAATCACAGTACCTAAGAGAAGCTCTTTTACTTTTTGGTGGCATACTTTCTAGAAATTATCTTTGGCTTTTTAGCTCAACTAATTCACATTTGTGGCTACAAAACAATTATAAATGATAACTTTTCCATGCTTTTCACCTTTGTTAATAGACGGTTTAAAGAATGAGGGAGGTTTTTTTGAATTCCATTTTAATCTATCGTTCCTGGCATTTAACAGAAATCAGGACACCAGTTCAAAAATTACATACGAAGTCAAGAATGAAAAACTTGAGCTTGCAGAAAAAGTTGTGTTGTCTTTTCTAACAAACTTCACGTTTTCCAAAAAAGAAGTAGACTATATTTCTGATTTCTTATTTTGTTCTTCATTTACTCACCGTGACTATGGCATAAACAAAATTATGTGTATTTTCTATACTACAGTTTCCCTCAGTTCAATTAGTTCAGTTTCACAAGTATTACTGACTACCCATTGGGAGCCAGCCACTATGCTAGTTTCTAAGGAGTACAAGAGTAATAAGACATATTTTCTAACTCTCATGAAGTTCACATATTACTAAATTTTTTCATTGTTTTTTAATATCTCAGCTGCCACAACCATTTTAATCAAATAATTTTACTTTTGCCAGTTTTATATTTTGAGGTTTAATATATTACTGCTTTAATATTTTTGAAAAATTCCTGGTCTGAGGGAAGCTAGAAAAATTTAAGTAATTACAATACATCATCATTCAGGTAATAATAAAAGCGTTGTCTTACCCTGGGTTCCCCAGAATACAAAGCCTAAGACACAAAAAATGTAACTTAAGGTCCAGAGTTAGGGAATGCGGGAGAAGGGAGGAAAGAAAGGTATGTCAATAAAAGATTCTATGTTGAGTTGACTGGTCACCCATACAGATGGCTGGATATACACTTACAAGACACCCTAATAACCTCTTAGAGAAAGAAAGTATGAAGTATTTATTAATTACTGTTGCCTCCTATTGATCAAGGGTGGTCCCCCAGTAAATCAACTCCCCATCATTTCTAGGTTGCACATGCATGGAATACTGAGCAAAATCTCAGGGATGTTTTATTCCTTACTGCTTCACTACCAGTAAAAAATCCTTGTGGAGTGGGAGGAGGAGGAGGAGCTAGGGGTAAATTGCACCAGCCTGAAGCAGGGCACTGTCAGGTTGCTCCCCCATGAAACTGGGCGGCACTTTCATAGAAATTGTCACCACAGCCACAGCTGGGATAAGAGTTGAGGCCAACAAACTTTGAAGCCGTGTGTAAGAAGCATTTGATAAAAGTGTATGTAAGGCACAAAAGTAGACCTGAATAGAGAATGATTAATTCTGTCTGCAGATAAAGGGATCAGAAACTTCACAAACAATTCCTCAGAAAAATTATTCAAAGTAATTGAAGTATCAGGCCGGGTACAGTGGCTCATGCCTGTAATCCCAGTGCTTTGAGAGGCCAAGGCAGGCGAATCATTTGAGGTCGGGAGTTTGAGACCAGTCTGGCTAACATGGTAAAACTTCATCTCTACAAAAATTAGCCAGGCATGGTGATGTGCGCCTGTAGTCCCAGCTACTCAGGAGGCTGAACCATGAGAATTGCTTGAACCCAGGAAACAGAGGTTACAGTGAGCTGAGATCACATCATTCGTTGCATTCCAGCCTGAGCAACAGAGTGTGACTCTGTCAAAAAAAAAAATGTAATTGAAGTGTCAGATGGCAAAAGGGGATTAGTAGTCCAGACAGAAGGAACAACACATATGACACAGATGTTTGAAACAACAAGATACATTTGAAGAAATGAAAGAAAATTAGTACCTGTATTCCTGGAATTGAAGAAACAGTAGATGTGGTTAGAGATGCAAACAGAGCCCAAAACATAATGGATTTGATAAGCCATGTTAGGAGTTTAAATTTAGTACCAGAAAAAAATGGACAGTCATTTGAGTGGTTTTAAACAAAAATATAAATTTAGGGTAGGGTGTAAATAGAATTATGCTAATAAATATTATTATGGAAGTAGGAAACACAAAAAAATAAGATACTGCCTTTCAATAGATTCAGCTATGTTAAGGATACATATTATTAGCTCTAGAGTAAACACCAAAACACAATAATAAAAGGTATATCTAAGAAGCTAATAGAGAAAATAAAATGGAACACACACATACAAATTCAACCAGCTCATAAGGAGGCAGAAAAAAGAAAGAGAAAAAAAATAGAAAGACAGAATGAAATCAAATAAAGACAGTACACTTAACGCCAACATTTCAACAATTACACTAAATGTAAATGGACTAGACACTCCAATTAAAAGTCAAATAAATGCAACATTGTTGAACCTCACAGATATTGTGCCACATGAAAGAAATTGGACATAAACAAGTACAAACTAAATAATGTTAATTTATATAAAAGTTTAAATCAGACAAAACCACTTTATATTGATAAAAATCAGATCAGTGGTTGCCTGAAAAACTCGTTAGTGCAAGATATTGACTTCAAAGATGTAAGAATGAACTTTTTAGGGAGATGAAAATGTTCTGTATCTTAATTGGTTTGGTGGCTCTACAAATGTATATGTTTCTCAAAGTCATTGACCTATACACTTAGAATATGTGGGTTTTACTGTATATAATTTATACCTAAACAAAATTGAGTAAAAAAAAGAGCAAACAAACATCTCTCAAGTTCCTGACTTGAATGAATAAGTGGTGATGATGGTGAGAATAGAGGAGAAACAGAATGTTTTGGCCTCACATTATAGGTTTGTTTACATGGAGTGCCAGTTCAAAGCCAAGCCATTATGCTAGGGGCTGGAAGAGCAAGGATAAATAAGACACAGTTCACCAATTTGAAGGGTAGTCACAAAGTCTAATGCAGAATATATGAAAACAACTTTGTTTACTACACTATGGGAAATGTTCCACTAGAGTTATGGACAAAGTGCTGTGGAAGACAGATACTTCATGTAATAAAATATTAAAAATTCTCCATCGTTAGAGGAAAAACAAATATTTGTATATCCACACAGTAGAATCTTATTCAGCAATTAAAAGAAGCAAAATATTAAACCTACAACAACATAGATGAATCTCAAAATAATTATGTTGAGTGAAAGAAGCCAGACTTATCTTCCCCCAAAAAAGTACACATTATATAATTCCATTTGTAGAAAACTCTAGAAAATAAAAACTAACCTATAGTAATAGAAAAGCATATGAGTGATGGTGTAGAAGGAGGAGGGGATGGAGAGCGAAGGAAAGGAAGGATTACAAAGGAGAATGAAGAAGTCATCAGGGGTGATGATATAGTCATTATTTTTATTGTGATCATGATGTGAAACTTTTTCTGACCCCTCTTCCTCCAAGGAAAATTAGTCACATTCTATTTTGTTCTACTGTGCCCTATGTTTGTTTCATGGGCAATACATACGTCAAAACTTACTAATCTAAATATCTGCAGTTTACTGTAGCCAATTATACCTCAATAAAACTATCTTAAAAACACTGAAAACAATCTTGGAAGATGAAAGAGGTATATCATGTTATAGCTGCACTGAGTAGCATATGATCTACATTAAAACCTAAATTTCTAACATTAAATATAATAAAGAAAATATTCAAGTTGGAATAATGATGTTGGCAAGCTCTCTCTGAGTGTTTACTCTGAGCCAGGCACTTTGTTAAGTCACTCACTTGCATCTTTTCATTTCATCCCTGCAACAACCCTATGAAGTAGGTACTATTAACATTTTCAAATAATAAAAGAGGAAACTGAGGACATAGAGTTAGAAGTGTGTTCACCTGTGAGTAACAGAAAAACCAACTTCAGGGGCATAAACAAATAATGGCTGTTATTCTTCAAAAAGTAAAAAAGGGGATTGGAGATAGGCAATTCAGGTCTGTTTTACCTACTAAGTAATTTGGACAAGGACGGGTAGGCTGTTTCTTTTGCTGTCCCCACCCCCATGCACAGTGTACTACTTTCCTCATAGTTACATGATAGCTGCTGTATCTTCTGGAATCACAGGACTCCAGGTAAAATAAATAAAGAAAGACGGGTGATGAGTACACTAATAACCAAGACTTCACCACTACACAATATATATGAAAAAGTGAAGAGAAAGAAGACATAAGGGTCATACTGGCTGAATCCCCTAGCTTCCTCAGGGGTTTCACCCAGCAGGCTTTTGCCTATTTGTCATTGGCCAGAACTGTGTCACGTGGTCACCCCTAACTGGAAGATGGCTAGGAAGAAGGTGATTGTAGATAGAAGCCAGGGCAGCAAATTAGTAATTTCTGCCATTGCTACTAAGAGATGGAGTCAGAATTTGGTCTAGACTTATTCTCCAGGCCTGTGCTATTAACCATAATGTTATACGAATAAAGTTCTCCATAAATTCTCCCCAAAGCCATCTTAATATGCCAAGCAAAAAGAAAAAATTTCATCCAGAGAAACATGGATTTGACACAGTGTAAGTGCATAGGGAGCATGGAGATGACTTTTCAGAGTAGCATTATTGTCTTTTTATTATTATTATTATTATTATTATACTTTAAGTTTTAGGGTACATGTGCACAATGTGCAGGTTAGTTACATATGTATACATGTGACATGCTGGTGTGCTGCACCCATTAACTCGTCATTTAGCATTAGGTATATCTCCTAATGCTATCCCTCCCCCCTCCCTCCACCCCACAACAGTCTCCAGAGTGTGATGTTCCCCTTCCTGTGTCCATGTGTTCTCATTGTTCAATTCCCATCTATGAGTGAGAACATGCGGTGTTTGGTTTTTTGTCCTTGCGATAGTTTACTGAGAATGATGATTTCCAATTTCATCCATATCCCTACAAAGGACATGAACTCATCATTTTTTATGTCTGCGTAGTATTCCATGGTGTATATGTGCCACATTTTCTTAATCCAGTCTATCATTGTTGGATTCCATGCTCATGGGTAGGAAGAATCAATATCATGAAAATGGCCATACTGCCCAAGGTAATTTATAGATTCAATGCCATCCCCATCAAGCTACCAATGACTTTCTTCACAGAATTGGAAAAAAACTAAAGTTCATACGGCACCAAGAAAGAGCCCGCATCGCCAAGTCAATCCTAAGCCAAAAGAACAAAGCTGGAGGCAGCACGCTACCTGACTTCAAACTATACTACAAGGCTACAGTAACCAAAACAGCATGGTACTGGTACCAAAACAGAGATAAAGATCAATGGAACAGAACAGAGCCCTCAGAAATAACGCCGCATATCTACAACTATCTGATCTTTGACAAACCTGAGAAAAACAAGCAATGGGGAAAGGATTCCCTATTTAATGAATGGTGCTGGGAAAACTGGCTAGCCATATGTAGAAAGCTGAAACTGGATCCCTTCCTTACACCTTATACAAAAATTAATTCAAGATGGATTAAAGACTTCAATGTTAGACCTCAAACCATAAAAACCCTAGAAGAAAACCTAGGCATTACCATTCAGGACATAGGCATGGGCAAGGACTTCATGTCTAAAACACCAAAAGCAATGGCAACAAAAGCCAAAATTGACAAATGGGATCTAATTAAACTAAAGAGCAGTACTTTCTTATTTAATGCAGGCAACATTGAAAATGTGGGAGAGAAAGGAAGGAGTGAATACACAGAAGAAAGGTGGGCAATGGTGACCTATAACTTAATTTCACAGATTTTCTATCTAATAGCTCTGTCTCTTCTGTGGCCTTGTGATACAGCACCAGTTCCTGAATGTCTCATCTAGAAAGTTCTCTGGTGCTTTGTCAGGGTAATTTTCCACATTCTACAAGTGTTATCTGGGTATAAACAGGAGGCAAGGTAGTTTTTAAAACAGAAAAAAAAATTATATGGTTCATATTTAGAAGACATAAATATTTTCAAAGCACTTGCTATTCAAGTCATTTCCACTATGAGATTAAGCCTATACACATTTACACTGTAGTATACTTAGCATCTGTCCAGTATTTTGGTCAATTAGAATTTATGTAATTTATTTGCTCAATGATCCAATAGATAGGAAAAGCATTTTGTCAAGTATAAAATATTATGTGAGTGTTAATGGCTATTTATGACTCTATTAGAATATAATTTTTGGTCAGTGAGTTGAATATTGGTTAAGAATCCACTTTTTCAATCTAAATTATTAAAGATTCATTATATATTAGCACATTCCAAAAACATATGGAGAAATCCACAGCCATTTATTGAGCATATACTATGAGTCACACATTATACTGGGTTCAGAAATAAAGCATAGTAACTATACTATAAAAGATCACAATCTAATGATGACAATTTGATAACTGCTATAGTAAATTTATGTAATTGGCACAACAAATGTCCTTCTGATTTCTCTTCCCTCTGCATTTTTAACTTTTATTTTATCTTTGGATGTAACTGCAAGGTAGTTGATCAAGATGATAAAGTAATAGCAAGAACACTGTAGAGTTTACACCTGAGAGATTTAGAAACATACTCTCTAAATTTTTTATTATTTGATAAAATGTAAAACAAATTTTCAAGTTACTTGCTAGGAGAAAACATTGCCAAAGATCAAGTGTGTTGGTTATGGAGACGTGTCAATAATTTTCTGCTGGAGATTCAAACTGCAGCCTAGAAACTAGCACAGCCATCACGCTGTACTAAAGCTGACAGAAGTGAGTATTCAAGCACAGTTCACTGCTTTTTGTCATCTACATGCATAGCAAGTACACACCGTTGATTTGCCATTCCACTCAGAGAAGAGGAAAAACTCCACACTACCTTAATATGGCTGTAGGTTGGTTAGCTGCTTTTTAAAAAGAAAAAGTTTGAAGATCATATTCAAGAGAATCCCCAAACTTTTATACAGAACTACAGGATATGAACGATGCATCATTTTCTTTATCAACAACAACTTCGCGATATTTTGATGTAGGCCCTGAGACTTCAATATTGAGTCATTATTATAAAAACAACACTTTCCGATCTGAGAAAAACATATTTATGTAGAATTAAACTCATTCAAAGAGAAGGAAATCTCTTTGATTTGGCAGAGTGATCTTGGTCACACATTCTTTTCCTCAGAATCAAAACAGGTAAAATAACTTATTATAATCATTAAATAAAAGTCATAAGCTTACTGGTGAGACTCAAACAAGATTCCAAAAGGTCTCAGACAGTAGCCAACACTAAATGCTTATTGACCATCTGCCACACTTCAGGCACTGTGGTAGAAGTGCAGCTGTTGACTTGCTCACAAGAAGCCTGTTATCTACTAAGAAAAGTCTTATTAACATGAAACTATGAAACAATAAGAGTATATATTCTTAAAGTGTTAAATGGAAATGTACGAACTATTAGAAACTACAGTTTGTATATCTATATATACACATATGGAAACTATATATATGTAATTGTTTATAAGTACTTTATATATATGTACTTTATATATATAAACAATTCCTAATAGGTACTCAGTGTCTGGCTCAGTCAAGCGTAATAGGAAATCATGATGAGCAGTAAAGGAAAAAGAAGCAGAACTGGAATAGGGTGTTAAATGATTTACAGAATACAAACAAGAGGAGAGCAGAACAGCCTAAATGCTAGGAACTGCACAAGCAAAAGCACAGATCTGGAAATGCACAATGACTGAGAGAATTGGCTGGGACATGAAAAGGAAAGCTCTGGCTATCATGGTCAGTTAGCACCAAACATTGGATCTGATAATACAGAATAGTTCACTTGGAAGCACTGAGTAGTATATTGAGAACTTTGCATTTCACCTAGTGGGCAATAGGCAAAGGCAGTATCTGAACTGGGATGACATTTCATTCAAGATTTTTATATGCATTGTTCATAGTACAAAGTATATGCTTCTTGCATACACATTCAAATGTTTATCACATGACATCAAAAGCATAAGCAACAAAAGAAAAACTATATAACTTGGACTTCACTAAAAATTTTTAAATTTTGTGCTCCAAATGATACAATAAGAAAAGTGAAAAGACACCCATAGAATGTGAGAAAATATTTGCAAGTCATATATCTAAAAAGAGACTTGTATCCAGAACATATAAAGAAGTTTATAACTTGACAATAAAAAAGACAAATAGCCAAATAAAACATGGGCAAAGGATTTGAAGAGACATTTATCCAAAGAATATATACACATGGCCAATTGCACATGCATAGATGTTTATCATTAGTCATTGGAGAAATGCAAGTCAAAAACCACACTGAGATATCACTTTATAGCCACTGGAATGGCTATAATCAAAAAGATTTAGGCAGTAACAACTGTTGGTGAGGATGTGAAGAAATTGGAACCCTCATACATTGCTGATGGGGATGTAAAGTGATTCAGACATTTTGGAAAGCAGTTTCACAGTTTCTCAAAAAGGTAGAGCTACCATATGATACAACAATTCCACTCCTAAGTATATACCCAAGAGAAATGAAAATATATATCCATAGAAAAACTTGTACAAATATGTTTATAGCTACATTAACAATAGATGTACTGTGGAAATAACCCAATGTCCATCAAGAAATGAATGAAAAACAAAATGTGGTATATTTTCATACAAAGGAATAATATTTAGCCACTAAAAGTCTGAATAAAGTATCCAAAATAGGCAAACCTATAGAGACAGAAAGTAGATAAGTGGTTGTCTAGGATTGGCAGGAGGTTGGAGGAATGGAGAGTGACTGCTAATGAGTTTTGGGTTTCTTTTAGGGGAGACAAAATCTTCTAAAATTATATTCTGGTGATAGTTGCACAACTCTGTGAATATCATAAAAGAAAAATGAAATTGGGCACTTTAAATAGTTGACTTGTATAGCATGGGAATTATATAAAGTAGTTTTTACAAAAGTACACTTTAAAAATTGCCTGGGTTCTAATTGTCCCAGTAAAGTTTTTTCTGTGGCAGATTTGGTCCTTTGCCTCCCTGTGCCCCAAGACTCAGCCAGTGCCTCCAGAGATGGAAGAAGCTCAGTTTCTACTCACTGAAACAGGCTTGCCCCTGAAAAAGATGTTTATTAATCACCTATTATGAATCACCTACTATATCTGCAAATCGGTTGACATTTTACTCAGGTTTCTAATTTAGTTACCTTTTAAAGGTATGTTCTCAGTATATACCAATAAATACCAATAAATACATTAACTGTGTTGATAACAAATTATGTACCTCATCCTATTTAGCTACATCTGATGTAAAAGTCCTAACAATAAGGTTAAAAACTACCTCTGATTAAAACTACTTCTCTCCAAGACTTCCATTCATATGTCCACAGGGTAATTCAACACTTTGCCAGCTATTTAGTTGTGGCTTCTTAAAGGAAACAAGATGTCAGTCTCTATTTTCATGGATCATTTTTATCTGAAATCTTTTCTCTGCATGATCCAAAGTTACTAGAATCGTAATCTGTCCTTTGTAATATGTGAAAAAGTGGAGAAATCAATTATGTGTAATTATACATAGATTCTCCCAGTATACTTTCAGAGCTTATTATTAGTAAATTTCTTGACAAAAGAAGGACAAGAATAGAAGTATTTCATTACAAAGAAACGAGGATAAGGTAGTTGTTTTTTCAAATTACTCTTACCCTGACTTTTTTTCATAGTATTTAATTCCCACTGGCATACTTTACATGCATTTGTCATTTTACTTTTATTATTGTCTATCTCTTCCCAGAGGAGTATAAGTACTATGAAGGAAAGGAACTTTGGTATTTTTCACTCCTATGTCACTAACACCTATAACATTCAATACTGTAGGTGCTCAATATTTCAGTATCATAGGTATTCAATAAATATTGAATGCATTTAACATTTAGGAAGCATAGAAAGAGTCCTACAATTGCTGGCTGAATAAAATTAAAAGGAAAATAAAATGCTTTTACATTTTAACTATTTTTATCTCACAAAATCTCTCCAATATCCTGATAACCCTATCTCTACTGTTTGCAGAATAAGAGTTGGCATTTTCAACTTGGTCAGCAAACATGTTTGAGGTTATCATTCACTGTTAAACTATGGTTATTTTAAATTCATTGTGTATTATTATTGTAATTTACCATAGAGTGATAGTTACAATCTGATTTGCATTGGAATAAGCAAAATTAGAAAATTTTATTTGAAGATGCAGTTGTACTTTTTATCAAGCCATCATTAATGTAATATTTTTTGTTATAAGAACACAATTTTGGGAGGGAGGGAGGAGATAGAGGAGAAGAAAAGATAACTATTGGGTTCTGGGCTTAATACTTTGGTGATAAAATAATATGTACAAAAAAAATCCTGTGACACATGTATACTTATGTAACAAACCTTCGCATGTATCTCCAAACCTGAAATAAAAGTTAAAAAATAAATTTAAAAAATTAAAAGAAACACAATTTTAGGATATTTTGATAAAATTTTGATGAACTCCTCCTTGGAGGTAGTCATATAAGAAACACCAGTATTTCCCACCTTTTTTATTATTCGCATTTTTTTCTACCCCAGATCCATCAGCACTCCTCTATGGAAAATGTTTTTAATTCTTAGACTTCTTTCATTTTGTTTTTAGAAATACACCCAAAAATTATATCACCATGTTTTCTACAATTTTCTTATTATTTTTATAAGTGAGAATTTTAAAGAAATGGCTAAGATAATACAATTTTTAGGCCAGGTGCAGTGGTTTACACCTGTAATCATACCACTTTGGGAGGCTGAGGCAGGCAGATCGTTTGAGCCCAGGAGTTCAAGGCCAGCCTGGGCAACATGGAGAACCCCTATCTCTATAAGAGTTACAAAAATTAGCCGAGTATGGTGGCCTGCACATGTACTCCAAGCTACTCGGGGGGCTGAGGTGGGAGGATTGCTTAAGCCCGGAGATGGAGGCTGCAGCGAGACATGATGGCTCCACCGCACTTCAGCCCAGGTAACAGAGTGAGACGACTCTGTCGCAAAAAAATATATACAATTTTTGTCTCTTAAGTCTTGAGTAACTTTTCCTTAATCTTTACCTTATGCCAATTCAGGATCTGTATCCTCTCACAGTCTCTCTTTCAAATGGGTGACCACTTATCTTTCTTAGTGGTCTATTATTTTTTGCTCCTATACTTTGTTCTAGCTGTCATGATACCACAGTAATCCTCAATATGTGAAACAACTCAAGAAACAGTTCAAGGAAAAACACTGACATTTTTACAAAAACACTTGTATATTACACTTCAAAAGTTTTTGTCTGCTTGAGGTTAGTTTGTGTTTCTTTCAGCTACTGAAACGTTTCTTACTTTTTCTCTTTGATACGCAATCATTACATTCTGTGGATTTTAAATATAGATTACATATATCTTAATATCATCATAGTGTAGTTTTATACAAGAACACTTTATAAAAGTATGGATATAAAAGAATCCTTCCTTTGGTAGGAAAATAAAAGAATTTGGGATGTAAATTGAGTTTCACGTAAAATCTTAAGAATAGTTTTGTTTTTGTGGGAAATGTAAAACTAAGTTAAGCAGTTACAGAGATTAACAGCTCAGGACCCATTTCCTTACCAGCATATTAACACTGAAGAAAAGTATCAGAAGATGATGAAAAGATAAGGATAGATATGTTTTTTTTCAAATGAGTAAATGTGTCACACCTAAACAAGAAAGGGTCTTATTCAGAAACCATTCTGTAAAACATGTACTTTGTCTGCTCTACCTACTCTGCATACTAAAATCTTGACTGAAATTTTCTACTGTATCATCCCAGTTGAGATATTATATTTAATGCCATTTAGAAAAATTATTTTTACATATTATTTTTAAATAATAGTAAAAAAATTCAGAATGACTAAATGAATATCTTAAAATAAATTATATAGATAGCTAAACAAATAATTTAGAACATGGTTTTCTATACTGTTCTAGAGGAACTTACAAGTCTCCTATAAAAGACAAGCCGGGACCATGGTCTTGGTATCAAATGTATATGAAATTGTTATATTTATAAGAGCGCATTATCCTAAACCACGTAATAAGTGCAAATAACATAGTTGTTCTATTGCATTATATATTGAGGCATTTGACTCCATCAGTTTTCAAACAGGTGTCTGAAAATCACACAAAAAGCTTATGATTTCCAGCTCTGTCTTAAACCAAATCCTTAGAACTGTCTTCAAAAAGTTTTATTGGAAAAGATTCATATTAGCAATAGAGAATATAGGGTAAAAACTGAATTACACTGTTGAAATTTAAAATCTGTAACCTCTAGCATGTGGGAAAAAAAGAAAAAAGAAAACTGGTGTATTACCCATCTCTACATATTTACATGGTGACAATTCTTGCCATCAATGACATCAAAACACATTTCCACCAAATACATCAGAACACTGTACAAATACACACTGGCTCCTTGTCACAAGTTGCAGTATGCTGATCAATATCAAATGGGCTAGACTGACCTATGAAAACAAAAACTACTGTAATCTACTATGCTAAACCCAAAGAAGCAGTTTATGGGAAAATTAGAATTGTTTCTTCATTGGGAGAATTAATTTCAAATTAAGCATTCTTAATTTATGTTGAAGTGATCCACTGGGGTAAAGAAATAGCAAATTTGATTTTCAAGCATTAACAACACTATCAAAAGCTTATCAATTTGGGTATCACGATTTTGAGAATGAATCATCTTCCTCTCATAAGTCCCCCAAAAGGATTTTTTGCAATAGTTTTTATTTATTTTTCTACTCAGAGAAAAGCTTTGTAATTAATTTTACATAATCACCAAATAGAATGAATAATCTGGCTCTTTACCTGAGAAGTTAGGACCCATGATCTTTAACTCCACGGCTTCCGCAATCCTGATTTATTTACTTTTTTAAAAATTTTTATTTATTTATTTATTTATTTATTTAATTTATTTTTCGAGACGGAGTCTCGCTCTGTCACCCAGGCTGGAGTGCAGTGGTACCATCTCGGCTCACTGCAAGCTCAGCATCCTGGGCTCACACCATTCTCCTGTCTAAGCCTCCCAAGTAGCTGGGACTACAGGTGCCCGCCACCACCAGGCCTGGCTAATTTTTTGTATTTTTAGTAGAGATGGGGTTTCACTGTGTTAGCCAGGATGGTCTCGATCTCCTGACCTCGTGATCCACCCACCTCGGCCTCCCAAAGTTCTGGGATTACAGGCGTTTGCCACTGCACCCGGCCTATTTTTATTTTTATTTTTATTTATTTTATTTTTTTTATCTTTATTTAAAGTCCTGGGGTCCATGTGCAGGATGTGCAGGTTTGTTACACAGGTAAACATGTGCCATGGTAGAATTTTAATATCTGCAAATGACCTAGAACCATTAATGTTGAGAATCAGAAAAGAAATGATTAGAAATAATCTGTAAGTTGTTGACCATTACAAACATTTATCTGAAGTCTCTTCCCCAGGTTAAACTTTAATGAGATTGCCTGCCCCAAAACCATCACTATGCCAGCCTACTTTTCCCGACCATAACTGGAGAAAGAGTCTTCAATCTATTTTCATCGGAATATTCTCACATTAAATTATGCTGAAAACAAAAGCATTCGCCTTATTGGAAGGATGCAAAACACTGATTAGTTCATCCTTAAAATGTTTAACAAGATCTCAGCAGGAGACAAAGAGAAGTCTAGAGAGAACAATCAAGCTCTTGGTAAAAAGGAAAATTCAGCTAGCCTCACAAAACTGCCACTAATCTACAAAGTTATAACAGCAGCAGTAATTATGGCCAGTGCTGTATCCTCATGTATGAAAACAAAATTTATAACTAAAATGTATCTATATCAGAGTCTTTTGTAGAAGTGGGATAATTCTGTAAAGGGGTCCTTGGCAGAACTATTCTTCCAAATGGCCAGAGCCATTTCCATTTTTGCCACACACATTTCTTTCTCCTTCACTCCAGGCAGTAATGTGGAACAGGTGAGCAGTCTTTGGTATCAGAGCCAGGTTCAAGTCCTAGTTTTTCACTTACTTGTTTTGCAAATCATTTTACCTCTGATCCTCAATCCCTTCTCTCTAAAATGACGGTAATAATTCCTGCCTCCAGGAGCCATTATGAGAATTAAATAGTACAATTTATGCAAAATATCTGACACTGAAAAGCTACCAAATAAATATAAAATGCTTTTTCTACCTGGTATGGATAGACCTTTATAGGTAATGAAGTAGCATCTGAAATACAAATTTTTTAAATCCTATTTGGCATCCAAAACTTATTAATATTGAAGGTGTTATTTTTCACACTGATGTATTATTCAAATGTTAAAAAAGAAAAAGGAAAACACTACTGTCTTTAAATAGCATACATTTCACTTCAGGCTATCTGTTTATAACAACGAACCAGGAACATTATGCAGTAATAAGGCAGTTCTGAAATCAGTGTTGGAGGCTGTGAGAACCAGGAGGAAATGGAATGCCATAGCACGAGAGGTTATTGAGACTCAGTGCCCAATGATTAAAGCACAACTCATATAAAATTAAAAAGAATACAAATTATTCTAGTACTAGCTATTTATGATAAAAATACACATGTGGCACCACCTCAAGCCAGTTTATAACAACTAAAATTCTATGAGATTTAGAAATCATTTTGATAGAATGAAATTATCAATACTAATAAAAATATCTATTTTTCAAAAGAATGATTCTGTGAAATAAAAGGCCAGTTCCAGCTGCAGTTAAAGCAGAATATGTGTTATTTTTGTTACAGCAATTTTAAGCAGTCCTTCAAAAATACCACAGGACCAAAGCTTCAGTACCAGTATGAAAATAAATCATGCTGCTAAAAGGTAAATATTTTTATTATCTCTAACAACTTTGTATTAAAACCATTGTGAAAATGCAGTAGATTCTTTAAAAATCACCTCAAACATGTATATGCATTTGAATGATGTGTAAATTATGTTACTAAGTTGGTTTTATACAATGCAGAGCACAGCAGAAAAGAAAAAGATTTCACTCAAAAAGTTGAACTGACAATGCATTTATCTGGCTACAGCCAATGAAAGATTTCAGCACAAACTTAAAGAAATGTTCTTTACATGCTCTAAAAGTAATAAAAATAACACCTTATGTTTATTTAATATTGAAAACATTTGAAGCCCCTCACTTAATCTTAACAATTCTGTAGCATAGATATTATCAGTATCTGTTTTAGTGTTAAGACAACTAAGGCAAAAAGAGGTTAATTAACCTGTCCAAGATCACAATTGTAAGTGGAAAATCTGGATTTCATTGTCTGACTATGGATCCCCCACTTTTATCTGTTACATTATGTTACTCCATCTCTGCTTCATATTTTCCCAATCCAGTAGTGGGTAGCAATGTTGACTAGAGGCAAGGGTGGGTGCTCAATCTATATGATCTCTTTCAGCCTCCATAGCCTAATGATCATGTGATCTTAGAAGTGGATTATTTCAGACAGAGCCATACTGCTTCTGCAGGTGTTTGGGTATCCCTGGTTTCCTCAGGGATAACTTTTTGCACTTCTTCCAAAACTAAATCTGAAACAGAAAAGACAGCTACTTTCCTATGTACAGCTCCCCCACATAGATGACAACCTCAGAATTCACCCAGAAGACAGATGTCCTGTCCTGGCATTAGAACCTTTTGCATAATTTGCTAAGCAGAACTGTCTGACAGTAGCCAAACAGTAATATGCAAATTATATTACTATAGATTATGAGCAATGACATCGTTGTTAAAAGAACAGTGAGAAAGAAGAAAGATGAGATTAGAGTATATGAAAGCTTCGGCGTAATTGCTAATTCCAAAGCCATAAAAAGCAAAATTCATATAGGATGGCCTGGTTCAATATTGTTGGATAACAAAAGAAAGGAAATGGACCTCAGGGTAAATTACTAATAGGCAAAAATGTAGATAACTAGAAGTGTGTGATACCACTTCTACCAGTCACTAACAGAGGAGACAGTGAGAGTTGGCCTTTAATGGATGTATAAAATAAACCAAATGCTTAAGATTTGGGGTCTGAAAAAGCAACTAATATGCTAGAATTATTCTAAATATGATTTAATAAGGCTGGGAAGGGGAACAAAGGCCAGTTACGAGATTATTTAAGCTTTTCTATTCCTGAGATTGTTGTTTTCTGGATTAACTTTATTCCACACCGATATTCAAGGAAGGAGAAAAATAGAACATAGGCTACTTATTATTGGAAGAGCAATTTCTCTGAAATAGTAGCTCATAACTTATTAATGTGTAGCTATTGCTACCCATGGCTGCAATAATGAGCACAGACTTCTCAGCATACAGTAAAATACATTATTAGTGACTTTCCCCATTAATAATGCTAACTTATGTATTGGTGCCTAAGAAATTGGCAATGTAGGAAAGCAGTAGATTTTGTTTTGTACTTTTTTTCCATGCAAGAAGTCTTCACATGGAAATCAGCAAAACAACTGTTGTGACTATAGCAGTAAATTAGTTTAAATAGAAACTGTAACGTATAATTTGTGGACACTAAAAGTCTTTCAGTTACACTCAAGGATTTATTATCAATAAAGGATGATTACTTTCTATTTTTTTAAATCTTTCCCATTAAAAATCCATTAGGAAACTGGTACCAAAAAAAATTCAGGATAAACCCAACACATAACCTCCAACAGATTTATACAATTCTTCACCAACTCTTTGGAAGGACATAGATGGTTAGAAATAGTGAGAGGATAAATAGAAGATGAAGCAGAGCTCTGACCAATAAGCTATCTAGCTAACTTCAATTCTAACTGGCCCAGATACAGGAAACAGGCCTTTTTTTTCTTTCTTATTCCCTCTATTATCCTCCCCACTTTGAGAGATTTCTCAGAGAATGACCTTGTCCTTTGAATTTTTCCTTGCTTTTCTATTTTCCATACCTCTATCTGTTTTTTCTGCCTTTGGCAATTCAGATTCTTCTTTCATATTTCTCAAAGTGGCCCTCTGATTCTTAATCCTATGATCCACCACAGTGATGCAGACTGAAGAATTACCACATCCCTGCAATAGCGTCTTCCTTACCTACATCATTCTATTCCTCACAAGAATAGAACATCCTAAAGCACAATGTTCGCTCATAAAGATGCTTTCAATTTCCCTTCACAGAGGAATCTAATGGCTCCCATTTGCTTCCACATCAAATCCAAATTCCTGATTATATGAATCATTTATCACAAATCTCCATCAATATTTATATGAGCATCTCCTTACAATTTTAATTAATCCTGTGTACATGTCTGGGTTTTTGTATGTACTTACACTTGCTTCACATAATGTTGCCTTCCCTCACTTAGGGAGGTAAGGCTTCTCCTGAGTGAACCATTCCTCTTCACATGCCACCTGAAAAGGGACTGTGCTTATTCTGTTTCTTCCCTAGGAACGTCCAGCCCCATCACTTTATCTTCAAATTGACTTCCCTTTTACCCAACTCAAATGTCACCTCCTCTTGAATTCATCCCTAACCACCCATCTTCAAATAACCTTTCATGACTTTAAGCCCAATGACACATTCATCTCTACTTTTTTTTTCTTTTGAGACAGGGTCTCTGTCTGTCGCCCAGGCTGGAGTGCAGCAGCATAATCATGGCTCACTGCAGCCTCTACCTCCCAGGCTCAGGTGATCCTCCCACCTCAGCTTCCCAAGTAGCTTGGGACTACAGGTGCATGCCAACACGTCCAGCTAATTTTTGTATTTTTTGTAGAGACAGGATTTCACCTTGTTGCCCAGGCTGGTCTTGAACTCATGGGTTCCAGTGATCTGCCCTCATAGGCCTCACAAAGTGCTAGGATTATAGGTGTGAGCCACGAAGGCTGCCCTCAACTTTTCTTAACAACACTTAAAACATTCTATTGAATGAATTATCTGTTCAGTAGAACACAAGTTCCTCACAAGTAGAATTCATATATAACTCATTATTCTACTCTCCATGAATAATACCTGGCTCACGGTAAATGCTCAAAATAATATTAGTTAATAGGATTCAGATTCATTATAATGAAAGAAGTACTTAGTTATCTGCTCTTCCATCTAATATTTCACTGAAATTATAATAAAGAACAAATTTAACCCACAGTATCTCCATTTGAGTTGCTCAGAAGCAGACCTTGAGATAAGGATTCTATACCACAAGCAATTTATATGAGAGGTAATGCCAGGAAACACTAATACAGGAGAGGAAAAGTGAGATATGAAATGGAAGAGATTCAATAAATGGCCCACTATCAACAGATCATTTGGCACCTGGTGCTTAATTCAGCTAAGCAACTCAGAAGCCAGAGTAGAACATACAATTCAAAGTTATCCCAACAGAAGGAAAAAGAAGCTGAGGTGTTTGCTCACCAATTCCTACTAGTCATTTGTTGAAGGCTGATGGGAGGAGACATTCTCTGTCTCCACCAGCCTGCTCATGGACAGGTAGAGCAAGCTCTACATCCAGACAGAACCTTCAGGCTAAGAGCTACAGGTGCTGGCATTGAAAAATGGGATGGGTGCTGAAAAAAGGGGAGCAATGAGAGGATGTAAGTAACTAACAGCATCTGCTATGAACAATAACAGAAAGAAGGAAGGGGCCCACAAGTGGATGTGAATTTTAAAGACAAAATACTGATGGAAGATTTATGACTGAAAAGTGAACGAAACACAGAAATACACAGAAGAAGTCAAAATACACAAAGAGAAAGGCTAAACCTCAGGAATGGTGGTAGGTGAAAGAGGAGGGTTCAATCTATTTTATGGAATCCCCATCTAGATAGGATTGAGACTCAGAAGTTGACAGTGAAACATGAGGCTGAAGAGGGAGCTACTGATGCAAGTCTGCTTTGCAGAGACTGGTATACTATATCCCACCACCTGTTTTTGTAGTTTTTGCGGTTTTAAAGCATTGTTTATAAAATGAGAATTTGTGCCAGAAACTATACATAGTTCGCAATGCCTAAATTTTTACTATCTGGCTTTCACAGAAAAAAATGTGCTGACCCCTGGTTTATAGAATAGAAAACACACATACTAGCCCTTTCCCACCCCTGGAAGTAAGACTGCCTGAAGCCAGGCACTTAACACTGAACAAAAAAAATGTGAGCTATCTTCTCTGATCATACTAGAAAAAAATAAGACAGTATGTTAATATGCTAATTAAAGCCCTCCTCATCCTAGTAATTAGGAATTCCCTAATTACTAGGGAATTAATGGTCAGTGCCCTAGTCATGAAGCAAAAGGCAAAGGATGCTGGTCAAGAAACATCTCCCGTACCCAGAGCCCCCAGTCAGTTTCATTCTTCCAGATGGGCAGCCCACCAAAATCACTAAATGTTTGACTAAAGCCAGCAATATGAAAGAGAAAGATATAAACTAGTGGAAAAATGGCTCCACCACAAGCGATAGTAAGCCAGAGGATTTAAGAGTGCTTTTGAAACCCTCAAAATAATATTCTCAGAGATATTCCCAAAAATGTTGACTCTGCAAACAGGAAAAATATATTATGAAAAAACATAGGTGAATATGAAGATGATCTTAGATTAAAAAATATAATTTAAGAGAAGTCTTACAAGACAAAACCAGGAAAGTCTCCCAAGACATAGAACAGTAAGGACAAAGAAACAGAAAATATAGACTAAAGAAACACAGAGGATATAACCAGAATGATCAATATTGACTAATAAATGTTGAGAAAGTACATAGAGGGGAGATGATTAGCAAAAAATAAATACAGACGTCCCCTGACTTTCAATAGGTCGACTTAATTTTTTTACTTTGCCATGCTGTGAAAGTGATATACATTCAGTAGAAATCATCCCTCAAGTACCCATACAACCATTCTGGTTTTCACTTTTAGCACAGTATTCAAAAAAAATAACATGAGATATTCAAGACTTTATTATAAAATAAGCTTTGTATTACATGGTGTTGCCCAGCTGTAGGCTAATGTAAGTGTTCTGAGCACCTTTAAGACAGGCTAAGCCAAGCTATGATGTTTGGTAGGTTAGGTGTATTAAATGCCTTTTTGACTTATGACATTTTCAACTTACAATGGGTTTATTAGGACACAACTCCACATAAGTATAAGAGAAAATAGTAAATAAGTAAATAAAGTTGTTCAGCTGAAACACAAAGATAAAGAAAAGATCTTAAAAACTCCCAGAGATTAAAAAAAGCAAAGTAATCAACAAATGAATTAGAATTAGTCTGATATCAGATTTTTTATCAGCAAAACTAAGTGCTAGAAGACAGTGAATTTATGCTTTCAAAGTTCTGAAAAAAATAATCTTCAACCAAGAAATATATGTCCAGCCAAATGACTTGATCAATTAAATGTGAAAGTAGAATAAAGATCTTTGTGGTTTGCAAGATATCACTCATTTTATCTCCTGTGTACCCTTCCTTAGGAAGTTAACTTAAGGATGTAAGCCATAAAGAAAACATAAGATCCAAGAAACAGGGTGATGTCCAGGGAACAGTGAAAGTAAGTCTGACAATGACAGCTTTGGAATGACCCTAGAGAGTAACCAGGGCAGACTAGACGCAGTGGATATAGCATTCCAGGAAGCAGGTCTTCAGAGGAAAAAAGGAACGGAATGGATTGAGAACTATGAAAAGGGTAAGGAGATGATAAAGTCTATTAGTGAAGTGTTTAAGCAGATAATTCATTGGGATTTGAAGCTAGAATATTCTCCCCTGAGTGGCAGAGAAGTCCTATATAAAACCTATTGAGAAAAAAGTATAATTTCCATAGACCCATAGAGAAGGAAATATATTGCTAACGCACTGTGCCTAGCTCTGCAGACATATTATATCTATCTTGTCATTTTAGAGGGAACATTGTTTATTGGCTTAGAAGACTGAGAAGTACCAAGGTAAAAAGAAGTGGAAGAAAGACTGGGAGTTATAATATGTTTGTCTTCCAAAGTGGAGAGTTCAGAGGTACTGTCCATTGTCAATGAAATAAGAAATACAGATTTGATTGTATTTTTGAAGTACCAAAGTTAACCTGTAGGGAAACAGACTATTGATATGATCATATGTAGAAAAAGAGGAATGGGGAAGTAAAGAGTAATATAAATAAATTCAGTCTTAAGCATATCAAGAAGAAAATATGGCCAGGCACAGTGGCTCACCCATGTAATCCCAGCACTTGGGGAGGTTAAGGCAGGCAGATCGCTTGAGATCAGGAGTTTGAGACCAGCCTGGCCAACTTGGCAAAACCCCGTCTCTACTAATAATACAAAAATTAGCTGGGCATGGTGGCATGCACCTGTAGTCCCAACTACTAGGGAGGCTGAGGCAGGGGAATTGCTTAAACCCAGGATGCGGAGGTTGCAGTGAGCTGAGATTGTACCACCGCACTCCAGCCTGAGCGACAGAGCAAGACTCCATCTCAAAAAAAAAAAGGAAATAGTATATAAAGGTACTAAAGCAAGAAATAATGATACATATTAATTAAAAATATAGATATAACAATCCCAGCTACTCAGGAGGCTGGGGCAGGAGAATCGCTTGAACCCGGGAGGCAGAGGTTGCAGTGAGCAGACATTGCGCCACTGAACTCCAGACTGGGTGACAGAGGGAGACTCCATCTCAAAAAAAAAAAAAAAAAGAAAAGAAAAAAGAAAGAAAGAAAGAAATATAGATATAACTGCCAGAAGAATCAAAACAAAAACAGTTAAACGTTGGCCACCTCTGGGGGTAGGGAAGGGTGTGGCTAAGGATTGTGGTTTTTTATTATAAATTCTTCTGTATTGTTTGATATTTTTAACCACATAAATTTGCTATTTAAATAAAATTGCATGTTTATCAATGCACAGATAAATGAAAATATTCCTTAGAGTGTCTCCCTCACAAGTAATACAAAATGAATATGTTTAACCGTTGCTGGGTATCGTCCTGACTACTAAAAGTGACAATGATTATACACAGGAAGCGTAACCCAACCCCATATAAGCTCTATTGCCACAAACTATGCCAATTTATTGCATGAAACAAATAGAAGCTACTCCAGTAAGTATCAGGTAAATTGTCACAATAATAATTTATTTAATATGGTATACAACTCAAATAAGAGAGCCAGAAAAAAAAAAGATATTTTTTCCTCCTCCTATGGGAGTTTTTGTTGTTTTGAGAAACATGTACAACGTTTTGGCCACACTGAGGTTCAGAAATAGCACTTGCATCTTCTACCTGAATATATTTATGGCAAAGATAATTATGCACCCCATGCACTGATGCACTCAATGCATCAGCAAATATGGCAAATCTGAAGACTGTCAGCGAAAGTCTCAACTTCTTGTAGTCTCAGCTGAATAACCTTCATGAGGTAGCATTTGGAAAAATATTTTTTTAAAAAGTGAAGAAAGCAAAACGCATCAAAGTCAACACCTTGAATTGCACCTGGAAGCAAATTGTGGAACTAGAGGACAAAAATATAATGTTCCGCCTGTGGCTTATCCTATTAAGAAATAAGCCTTCACTCATTTTCTGAGTTGCATTTTCAAAAGCTGTTCCAAGCAGACTGCATTGCAGTAATATAGTTTTAAGAAAGCAATGTGGACAGAAAGTCCACATTGATATTATTTAGTAAATGATCTAAACCGTGCCATTTGGCTTTGGTGTACCTGGCTTAAGCAAGAATGACCTAATAGCAAATCATTATCTGTCACTAAATTTGGGATGTTATCTTCTGTGTCACCTAAAATTCATCCAGTTTTAAACAGATACATCTTGATAAAACATTGACAATAATAAATATTTCTGATACTTAACTATAAGCCAGCAGTGCTGATAAAGCAAACTGCCTAATGATATAAAAGCAGAAGCAGGTCTGGCTCTTAAACAAAACTGTGGAGCAAGTAGCCCTCAGCGACCCACCTCATTTGGAGCTCCACTCCTACCAGTACCCTATAGACCAAGCCCTGCCCTCTACAATATCACCCAGGTACTATTTCTACTTTACCAAATACATCTCTTCTATATGTGATTCTGTCCTCTCCTTGGTCCAGTCATTAGAAGTATTAAGACCATATTGTGGGAATCTAAGTAATATAAGAAAATTATTTCAACAATAAAAGGTACATAAGGGAGAAGACTGAGTATCCATTTATGGACATTTGTATGCAACATGCTTAAGAACTAACAGGAGTAAAACACAAAAGAGCTGGCCAGGTCAGCTGGGTTTGTAAGGGAATAACAGCAGTACACATTCTGCTGGGAAAATAAACAAGGACAATGAAGAATGAGAGAAGCCTTAGGGCGACTCTGGAAATCAAGGTCCAGTGAAGAGAGGTACTATCACTCCTATTCTCTAGAGGAAATGTATAGGATATCAAAATGCTTACTAAAGTTGAGTCAAGCAGAAAACTCAAAAATCATTTTCTTTCCCTAAAATGACTTAATTTCTACATGCTCCACATTTTTAATAGATAATCCAGCTTCTTAACTCTGTCACACATACTTTTGATGCAGCCCAATATTAAATTCCCTCAACTCATTATATTGTTTCACCAAATGCTTCCCCCACATGTATCATTATTTGTAAGTATGAAATAAAATGATTTCAGACTTTAACACTTTAGTTTAATTATGGGGTAATACAGTGTACAATGTAGAAAGGAAAAAATTTAGCATTTTATAATGTACTTATTCTGATGGGACCAACCACCAAGTGACAAATGAATCATATTATTGACTATGCACTACATTTGTATTGATTTGGTGAATGTATTGCTGAATACTTAATGGTATGTCAGCCATTCATTTACAAATACATATTTCTAAGGCTGTCATGCCAAGATATAAAATATTTCCTAGGATCTGGTAGGAAATTTAGCGCAGACCATGCATAATTCTTTAAAAACTGTAATTTTTTTAATTCCACAATTGTTTGGACAAGTTATTTAGAGTAGTCCACACTTACACTATCCTACTTAATACAGAGGGTATATATTTCTATTGTAATAGCTTGTTTTGCTGAGTTATATAGTACACAATGCAACCCCAAAAATCTGAGCTGACCTTGTGTGGCTGGATTAATTGACAAAAGAATACCTGAACAGCTGCTGCGTGGTGAGTTAACCATAAGCACATTGGACAAAATGGAAATGTAGGATACACTAAGCCTGAACAATGTCATTAACTATGGACTCCTAGAAAAGTAGAATGTTGGGTCAACCAACATTCAGAAAGTAACCAGGAATGGCAAGAACTTTTTGAAAGCTAAAATGTTGGAGAGCTTGTGACTAAGAGGCATAAATACAAACAGCACCAGAAATGTAGTAGCCAAAATGAGAACGGTTGTCACAAGCTATTAAGAGCTATGTAGCGCAGAAAACTGCCACCCTAGCTAGACAGATGTGAAAAACAGCTCTCTAGAGTAAAGGTGGGGCGGGGGGAGTGGGAGAAAGAGAGAAATACAGATGAATGGGATGTCTATTATAGTAAAATAAAAATATTTTTATAAAAGAAATAGAGATGAGATAGAGATAGAGTTAGATGGAGAAATGAAGATGGAGATGGAGTTGGAGATGGAGATAGAGATAGAGACAGAGAGAAACCAAAATACTTAAGGTTTTATAAATGTTCCTTTTTTTCTTTTTTTTTTTTTTTTTTTTTTTTGCTTTTTGAGAGGGAGTCTTGCTCTGTTGCCCAGGCTGGAGTGCAGTGGTGTGATCTCCACTCATTGCAAGCTCCAGCTCCCGGGTTCGCGCCATTCTCCTGCCTCAGCCTCCAAATAGCTGGGACTACAGGCGCCCGCCACCATGCCCGGCTAATTTTTTTGTATTTTTTTTTTAGTAGAGACGGGGGTTTCACCGTGTTAGACAGGATGGTCTCGATCTCCTGACCTCGTGATCTGCCCTCTGCGGCCTCCCAAAGTGCTGGGATGACAGGCGTTGAGCCACCGCACCCGGCCTAAATGTTACTTTAAAAAGAGCCATTTTAATCTAAGCTATCACAAGTCCTAGATCTGATGGGTGGTATCGAGTTTTCCATATTAAAAGTCTATATGATTCAACACGACTATACTCATTTCTGAAATCCTTAGACGCAGATCTCATGGTGCTTAGAAGCAGGGGCTGTGATGTCAGACTGCCCAGGCTTGAATGCTGCCTCTGTTACTTGCTGGTGAATAAAGAGAAGTTAACCTTTCTAAACTATTACTTTGTTTGCACAATCAGGACAATACTGGGAACTACCTCACAGAGGTGTAGTGAAGATTTACCTCTTCTTGGATGTCTAATGGGCATCTCAAATCCAAAATGTCCAAAACTGAATTCTTGATCTTCCTTTCCTGAACCTGTTTCTTCCACTGTCTTCCCAATGCTTTTCCCATGATTCAGAGCAAAGCCTTGCATCTCATTGACTCTTCTCTTTCAGACGCCATATCCTGTTGGCTCTATCTTCAAAATATATCCAGAACTCAAAACTTCTCGCCACACTCCACCCCTACCCTGATCCAAGTACCATAATCCTTGCTTGGGCTATTTCAATAGCATCCTACTTGACCTCCTCTTCTAACTCTTGCCCCCACAGTCTATTCTCAACATAGTAGTTAGAGGAATCCTGTTAAAATGTCTTTTCTCAAACCATTCATTAACTTTGCATATTTCTCAGAATAAAAGCCCAAGTCTACAAAATCAGGCCCTTTATTAACTTTCTGACCTCATCTCCGGTTGCTCTCCTCCTGGCCATGAGCATCTCTGCTTCTGAAACAAACATGCAAAGCATGCTCCCACCTCAGAGCCTTCGCACTTATTCCCTCTTTCTGAGCCTTTCTTCTTCCAGACATCCAGATGTCTTTTACCAGCAATTTCAGGTCTTTGCTCAAATGTCGCAGTCTCAGTGAGCCCTTCCCTAAATACCTTCTTAAAATGAAAGACCACCACATTCATACATCATACTCCCTTTCTTCTGTTTATGCCTTTATTTCCCCCCATAAAATTCACCATCATATAACACACTATATGTTTTATTTATTGATTTTAATTATTTTGTGTCTTCTCCCCCTAAATTATAAATTCTCTGAGAGCAGAGCTACTTCTCTGTTTGATTCTTCATTGTATATCCCCAGATCCTATTGTGTACCTACTCTGGGACATTACTGAGTTCAATAAGTTAATAAGTACAAAACACCTAAAAATGTGTGACACATACTAAGTGTACAATAAATGTTAGCTGTTGTTTACTCAGGATATTCATTTATGTAATTTCTCCTAGTTTTTAAGTCTTTCCAATATATAGTGTGATTATAAATTATATTAGTTTCAAAACAGTTTGTTTCTTAATGTTTCACTTTTGTCTTTAATATGAAATTAATCTAACATTAAAAACTCATGACTATAAAGCTCCAAAGACATTCTCTAAAGATGATATTCTAAAAATTAGTTTTTAATAGCTTTTAAATAAATATTTTATACTCCTTAAACAATCCATAAATACAGTTTCTATATTTTTCCCAAGTAAATTTTGAGTAAGAAGAATTATAAAAATTAGGGATATATAATTTATATATGGTTCTGTATTCATTTTTTATGATTTCTTAAAAGTTTCAAGCTAATTGAGTTTAAATAAATAGTTAAAATAATTTCACTCAAGCTCTGTGATTAATAACTGAAATAGCACAGAAAAACATCTAACACACCAATATTTTTCTCTTGTCATTCTCTTTACCTTCTTAAATTCCAAAGATAGAGACAGAAGATTGATAGAGATAGATAGATGATTGATAGATAGATAGATAGACATAAAATAGAATACTACTCAGTCTTATAAAAAGAAGGAAATCCTAATAAAACTGAAGTACAGTGTGCTAAGTAAAATATGCCCAGCATAGAAAAACAAATATTGTGACCTCATTTATATGTGGAATCTAAAACAGTCAAATTTGCAGAAACAGAGCATAGAATGTTTGTTGCCAGGGGCTGTGGGGGCAGGTGCAGGGATAGGGAGATGTTGGTCAAAGGGTGCAAAGTTTCAGTTAGGATAAACAAGTTCCAGAGCTTTATTGTACAACACAGTAAAACATAGTTATAATAATGTATTGATACTAGAAAATTGCTGATATAGTAGATCTTAAATACTTTCACCACAAACAATATGTGAGGTGACAGATATGTTATCAGGCTTGATTTAGTCATTTTTCAGTGGATATATATATATAAAATATGCTGCACACTGAAAATACATACAATTTTCATTTGTCACAAAATCATCTGTATTGCTAAATTCAGCATTTAAAGTATGAAAATATTAGCATACATAATCTACCATATGTACTAAAATGGAACATATAAATATTCAAATCAATAATAGTAATATGGATTAAAAGCCGGTATCTTTGAGTTCTAAATGTTCATTATTAACCTAATAATTAAAATCCACAGTTTAAATTGCTGAAAGTAGAGGTTTCAGTCAGGAAATGAACTCTGAACTATGACCATTAATTAAACAGGAAAAAGAGTTAGTTATAATCTGGAAAAATGTGCCATTTGGATGACTACTGAAGGCATTGCAGAATTAAAGGAAATGCCTTTGACTAATCAGCTGAACTTGACCAGAATAGTAAAATTAAGTCAGTTATCTGGGCATGGAGGCAAACATCTATAGTCCTAGCTACTTGGGAGACTGATGAAGGAGGATCGCTTGAGCTGAGGAATTCAAGGCTGCAGTGAGCTGTGATCACACGACTGCACTCCAGCCTATGTGACAGAGCAAGACTGTCTCAATAAATAAATAAGTAAATAAATAAATAAAATGTAAGTCAGGAGCTTAGAATAAGTTCTAGGTCCCTAAGCAAAATACTTCAAGAGGACTGTCATTCACTTCCCTACACTAATATATTCCTTTTCAGTATGAATTCTAAATGGATAGCCTTTTTACTTGAACCCAATGCATTTAAAAGATGCCTTTCCTACTAATTACACCTCTTGTAGGAGTCATATATTAAGATCCAGGAATGTTTTTGAATTGATAATGAAAAAAGTTTTCTCAATAGACAAGGTTTAGAGAAGACAGAATATATAGAAGAACAAATCTGAAATGATTCTATAGATTTTCCTTTAACAAAGAGAGAGGATTTGGAGAAGACAAAATTCAACTATCTACACACACACACACACACACACACACACAAAGTAGTCAGCCTATCTGAACCTGCCAACCAGGAGATTTTTTTAAAAAATAATTCAGGAAGATAACACAAATGGTCAGCATTTAAGATCTCAGATCAAATTTTTGGATGTTTTTAATAATTCAGCATGTAAGGAGCAAGCATAGTATTTTGCATGCATATTTTTACTAGTTAAAAATTGTTAACTATCCAGTGAGCATTTCTCTGTGGAAGGACTCACACTGCATAAGCATCTATTGATAAAATATTAACAGCAGAGAGTCTTTTATTTAAGCACTTCTCAAAATAAAAAAAGACTACCTACAGCATACAATAAAAATATTATATTTTTAGCATCAAAAGATACAAATCTAGTTCCAGATATAATATTAGTTACAAATAAACAAAAAATAAAAATAAAAAAGCAAAACTTTAAGTTGTAGGATTTACGAACTTAGCCAAGCAGTAAAACATGCAGCATTCTGAAAAATGAATTACCACAGGGTGGGTGTCTCATATGACTAGCTCTAAAATGTGTGGTTTGAGAGTCAGGTGCAAATATTTGTGTTGTCTTATGTTGTCTCAACCACAAGGTCCATAGCTGCTTGTTCATGGTAGGAAGATCACCTAAGTACCATATATAAACAAGTTTGTTAGCAGAGAGGGCCATAACACTCCATAGTTGGTTCTTCTGAAGAATTCATAGGAACAAAACAGAATAATAAGTTAGGGCCCAGTGCAGTGGCTCACACCTGTAATCCCAGCACTTTAGGGGCTGAGGAGGGTGGATCACTTGAGACCAGGAGTTCGAGACCAGCCTGGCCAACATGGCAAAACCCTGTCTCTGCTAAAAATACAAAAATTAGCTGGATGTGGTGGCCACACCTGTAGTCCCAGCTACTCAGAAGGCTGAGGCAGGAGAATCAGTAGAACCTGGGAGGCAGAGGTTGCAGTGAGCTGAGATCGAGCCACTGCACTCCAGCCTGAGCAACAGAGTAAGACTCTGTCTCAAAAAAAAAAAAAAAAAAAAAGAGAAAGAAAGAAAAGGAAAGAGGGCCCATATGTTTAGCATAATGCACAGAGAAGATTTTTTTAAAAAAATCAAAACCTACAAGATGGAATTAGTGCCTGTGGGGAGGAAAGATACTTTCTTTCTCAGATACCTACTATCCATAAAGCCTAGCTATAAACACATGTCAGAAAGTCAGAAATATCTTAAGGCAATCAAATTTTTAAAAACAAATTATGTTACTCCATTTTGTCCATTTAAAAGGCAGACAAGCCAGATACTGAAGGCTGATGAAAATAGCCAAATTCAACACATAATGACATCAATGATTTAATCCTTTCATTACCAAGAGTATCAAAGACCATTCACATTAGTAGACAAAATCTTAAAAAAGAAACTGGAGGTGGACCTAGCATTTATATTATACTATATGATCAAGCTGTTTCCAAAAACCAAAGCTCCTTGTCTAAAAATTGAACATGGAGTCTGTTAAAATTGTTCCTTGTGAATCTTGGTTGAAAGAAATGGTGGAGGTAACTAAATGAACTGGCTTATACTTAACAGGCTTAAGCCATTATGGTCCACTGGGTAAAATATATAAAAATGCCAAATAGTTAATGTCACTATTAGGACCAATAATTGTTGGTTAAAGCTGCATTGTCAACAATGGAGAATGTCATTTTAGAAACATAATGAAAACTCTTCTATGATAATTCATAAAAATAATGTATACGGAATGAGATGATGTGGGAAAGGGGTACAGTATTCCAAAATAACACTTGATCCCAGGTAGTACTGTTTGATATTTGTTCCCACAAATCCTCAGTGTTGGAGGTGGGGCCTAATGGGAAGTGTCTGGGTCATGGCTGTAGATCCTTCATGAATGACTTGGTGCTGTCATCACAGAAATGAGTGAATCCTCACTCTTAGTTCCCTTGAGAACTGTTTTTTAAAAGAGCCTAGCACCTGCCTCTCCCCTCTCTCTTGCTTCCTATTTCACCATGTGATTTCTGAACACAGCAGCTGCTCTTTGCTTTCCACTGTGACTGGAGGCAGTCCGAGTCCTCGCCAGAAACAGAGGCTGATGCCATGCTTCTTGTACAGCCTGCTGTGAACCAGGTAAACCTCTTTCTTTAAAAATTACCCAGCCTCGGGTGTTCCTTTACAGTAATGCAAACAGACCAAGATATCCAGTTATATGCAAAAGGATACTGAGCTTTCACTTCCAGGCACTTCAGGAGCCACGGGTTACAGTGCAGACATGGCCAAGTCCAAGAACCACCCCACACACAACTGGTCCCGAGTATGGCACAGAAATTGCCTCAAGAAACCCCAATCACAAAGATACGAATCTTTTAAGGGGTGGACCCCAAGTTCCTGAGGAACATGCGCTTTGCCAAGAAGCACAACAAGAAGGGCCTAAAGAAGATGCAGGCCAACAATGCCAAGGCCATGAGTGCACGTGCCGAGGCTATCAAGGCCCTGGTAAAGCCCAAGGAGGTTAAGCCCAAGATCCCAAAGGGTGTCAGCCACAAGCTCCATCGACTTGCCTACATTGCCCACTCCAAGCTTGGGAAGCATGCTCATGCCCACATTGGCAAAGGGCTCAGGCTGTGCGGGCCAAAGGCCAAGACCAAGGATCAAACCAAGGCCCAGGCTGCAGCTCCAGCTTCAGTTCCAGCTCAGGCTCCCAAAGGTGCCCAGGCCACTACAAAGGGTTCAAAGTAGAGATCTCCATCTGCCAATATGAGGACAGAAGGACTGGTGTGACCTGCCCTGCACTGTCGTCTGCATAGGGCTGGTGTCCTCCTGTGCTATTTGCACAAATAAACCTGAGGGTAACACTCCTCCCCTACTCCCACAAAAAAGTATAGATTTTTAAAGTCTGAAGGTATCAAGGAAACTTTCTAATTTAGCCTCTTATTTACATGAAGCCTTTCACTACAGTGATTTTCTAAGTTTATAATTCAGAAAACAGAATCCTCTCCCATCATTTCCTTTTCTCTACAATTTATCTGCTAAGGAATCTGGGCCCTTCATTATTAATTATTGCATGAGCTGGACTCTGTAGCAATCAGGAAACAGCTTCATTTTTCTCCCATCACTGCATTCAGACATTCTGTCAGGTCTCCCCTCCTCTAGCCTTGACAGTGTCTCTTTCAGATTTCTTTTCATGATAACAACTTTGTCATCCAGTATTAAAAAGTTCAGTCTTGTCTAACTCAAAGCATTAATCTAATACTTGATTTGGAGCGTCCCCTCCTGTCAGCTCCGGAATGACTCAGTGTGAAGGGAACAGAAGCTGTGAGAAGACATAGGGGAGGACTCTGTTCTGGTTTTTTATACTCCTTTCTTCTCTCCCTATCCCACCCCCAACCTTGCCCCTTCCATTTCTGAATCCTGGGAGATGGCAGGGATCAAAAAAGGAGCTAATTTATAACTCTCATTTGACTATCAGATGCCCTCTGTCATAGCAGCCTTCCAAATATTGGATCTCATTAAGTACATTTGCAGATTCTTGGGAGACTCTCAACAAGTTCCTATGCCCTACACGTTTCCTGCTATAGACAATGAGCTCTTTAGCTGACCGCTCAGAATCAGCCGCACCCCTCAGCTTTGCCCCAGTAGGCAGCCCTCTTAGGGTCCACTTGACTCACAAGAAGTACAATGAACGTGCAGCTTGACAAACTGCTGACTCTTTCCTCCTTGCCCCGCAGTCAAAGGCAGCTCTACTTTGTTTTCTATCCTTTGTCTTTTCCAGAAGAGAAGCAGAGACCTATTATTATCACACTTTGCTTCAAATTATGGAGAGTCACATGTCAGTTTCTCTCAAGAAAAAAACTCACTTTCTGCTCAGCTAGATGCAAAGGGAAACCCCACTAGTTTTTGCAATTTGGCAAACATCCAGCCAGGCACTGAGATGACACTCTACCATTTTGTAGATGACTTTAACCTCTATATGCAGTACTCTTGGGGCTTCCCAACACGTGATTTGGTGGTGAGGGAAGCATCTGCCTCCCTTCCCTCTAAAAGAGATCTGAATAGGCCAAAGGCAGATTACAGACCAGTTGGTGGTCCAGCCAATTTTCAGTAATTCCTAAGCGGCTGGGTCCAGCACCAATCTCTGAAGTATGGAGGAGATTGTCACTCAATGTCCCAAGCTTTGAGGTCTCAAATTCTAAGACAAGAGGACATCTCCCATTCCACATGTTCTTATAGATTTCAAAGTGGCTTTTTAATAAAGTGTCTTAAATGAAAATTTATCTTTCTGAATTGCCACCCAACTAACTGGGGAGGAGAGAGCCAAAATAAAGGGCTTAAGGGCCTCACTCCAAATGGCTCTGTCCCTTTACAATGAAACTGTCCTTTTGAGCTTCTGTGGTCTAGTCTATGTGGAAAGGGTGTAAAGCAAAGGTAATTAAAAGGTTCATGAGAGTAAGAGCAGTACAGCACTATCCTAACTGCATTCTTCCTGGTGTGAATAAATTAATCTGTTTCAGTCACTGCACTGGCAAACTAGTCCAGGTACCGTATCACACTAGAATATAAAAACCCTTATACAGTAAAAGTGGTAAATGTATTCTGAATTAACAATGAATTAGGACACTGTCAGTATTTCTACTAGCTAATTAGAAAACCTAGAGTCCTCATATTTGGAAGATGGATTTACTGACACTTTCTTTAAGATTTAGGAACATAAAATCAAGCCATAAATACTGTGTTTGCTTTTGGGGATTTTGTGGGGGTTGTTTTGGGATTTTTGTTTGTTTGTTGGTTTAGTATTTTTGAGACTGAGTTTCGCTCTGTCGCCTAGGCTGGAGTGCAGTGGTGAGATCTCAGCTCACTGCAAGTTCAAGCGATTCTCATGCCTCAGCCTTCCAGTTCGAGCAATTCTCATGCCTCAGCCTCCCAAGTAGCATGTGCCACAATGCCTGGCTAATTTTTGTGTTTTTAGTAGAGAAGGGGTTTCACCACGTTGTCCAGGCTGGTCTTGGATTCCTGGGCTCAAGCAATCCACCTACCTCAGCCTCCCAAAGTGCTGGGATTATAGGTGTGAGCCACCATGCCCAGTGGGGTTTTTACAATTTCTAAGTAAATTTAATGATCAGTAAGATAATTAATCCTGCAAATAACATATAACTTATCTTTCTTATTCTAATTTTATATAGAAATATGTGATTAAGTAGTGGTTCAAAAAAGCTAAACTCCATAGCTAGAAAGTCAGAAAGTCAGAAAGCCTGGTTCCACACTCAATCCTGGGACTTCCTGGTTGTATAATTTTGGACAAATCACTTCATCTCACTCAGCCTTGGTTTTCTAATTTGTAAAACAGCAATGATTTAAGAAAATTTGAAAGGTTGTTATGTTTTGTAAAGGGACTGCAAATCACTTTGTAAATATTAGTTTTCTCTCTCTTTAAAAACACACTTTTTTCTGGTAGATCACATAAACTGAATTTATCTGAATAATTAGAAGCATAGTCTTTAAAGTCAGACAGACTCATTAATCATCCAATGCCAGTAAGTATTTGCTGAATAAATAAATGAAATACCTTTTCAGTTTTATACTATATCAAAAACCATAGTCAAATTATGCATCCTCTCGAAGCCTCAATATTCATGTATGTAAAATATACAAAAAGAATACCCACCCACTTCAGTGATTCTCAATCACAGTTCATATTAAAAACCAAACAGTTTCTGATTCAGTAGGTCTGAGGCAAGACCTGGACAATTGCATTTAAACTTCATGAGTATTTGGAAACTGACCCACAGCTGATAACCACTATGCTCCCTCTGAGGGCTGTTGTGAGGATTAAATGAGATAACGTCTGAAGGCATTTCATGTATTAGCACATGTTTAATACATATAAATATATAGATTACACCCTTCTTTTTTAACACCATTTTATACAGATTTATTCAGTAAATTATATAATACATTTAAGAATTAATAAGTGAATTATTAAAGCAGTGGTTCTCAAACTTCAGCATGATTCTAATGGGGGACTCATAAAATACAAATTGACAGACCCGACCCTGAGAGTTTCTTCTGACTCAGTAGCTCTGAGAGGAAGTTCAAGAATTGCCTTTCCAACAAGTTCCCAAGTGATGCTGCTCCAGGGATGACACTTTGAGAACCACTACCTAACAAAAACTTTAATCATATTTGTGATGGCTCATTTTATGGGTCAACTTGACTGGTCCACAGAGTGCCCAGATACTTGGTTAAACATTATTTTGGATGTATCTATGAGGGTGTTTCTGGATGAGATTAACATTCAAATCTGTAGGCAAAGTTAAGCAGATTGTCCTGCCTAATATGGGTGGGCATCATCCAATCCTTTAGAGGCCTAAATAGAACAAAAAGGAGAAGTAAGGAAGAATCTGCTTTCTCTGCTTGTTTTTGAGCTGGGATGTCAGTCTTCTGCATTCAGACTGGAACTATACCACCAGCTGCTCTTCTGGGTCTCCAGTTTGCAGACAGTAGATGGGGGATTTCTCAGTCTCCAAAATCAGAAAAGTCAATGCCTTATAAATCTCTTTCTGTGTGTATATATATATATGTGTGTGTGTGTTTGCGTGTATCTGCCTGTGTGTGTCCTACTAATTCTGTTTCTCTGGCAAACCCTAATACAATATCTAAGAAATTATGTACATATAAAATTTAAAACGACAGGCAGAAAATACAATATCAAAATGCTATATTTTAGATGTCTGGAGTTTGATTTTTTTTTTGTTTGGTGACTTGAAATATAGTCTCATATGATTACTCCCTTCTCAACAAGGCCTTAACTGACACCTTTCCTCTAGGGTGAATGGGAAGACTACACCTTTGCAATTCCACAATACCATATATTGACTTAAGATATATGATTGCACTTAACAGCCTCGAATTGAAATGGACTAATAAGGCATTACTTCCTATCTTTAATAGAAAGCCAAGTCCTTGAAGGCAGAAATCAGATCATAGTTATCTATGTACCCCAAGGGCCTGGCACAGTGCCTGCAGACAGTCAATGAAATGCTTAGTGAATGAATGAAATAGGGTAAATTACTCTACTCAATTTGGAATAGAGTAAGTTTTGTGATTTTTTTTAAGTCTTATGGTAACCCCATGGGAAACTCTAGACGTAGATAGAGTTATCTCTCAGTTCTTTTATTAAAGCAGCAGTTCTCAAAATGCAGAGCTGGGGCAGGCTGGTGTCCCCTAGAAGACATTTGGCTATGTCAGGAGACATTTTTGTATGTCACAACTGAAGAGGGTCCTAAAAACATCTAGCGAATGAAAGTCAGGGATGCTGCTAAACATCCTACAATGCCCAGGACAGCCACCAACAACAAAATGTTCAGCCTAAAATGTCAAAGGTGTCTAGGTTGAGAAACTCAGCATTAGAGGAATGCAGCTGAGCTAATTAAGCAAGGGTCGTAACCCTTCTCCCATCACCCTCATAAACAAAAGTTTGGCCTTAAGTAAAAGAATATCAATAGCAGCAACTTACACGTGTATAACAATTTGTTTTACAGACAACATTTTGCAACCTGAGGCTCAAGGTCACAAGGGCTCAAGTTAGTGGTAGATTAGGAGTAAAATGTATTCTTACCCTGAGCCAAACACTCTTAAACACTTTCTTCTTAACTCCTGGCCAGTTCATTCATCATTTAATCTGAACCTCATCAGTAGCTACGTAATCACTGCTTTCTCATGTTACCTCAATTTCTGAGCCTAGACAAGATCACCTGTGTCAAGAGATCCCTTTCCTCCAGTTGTTGTTCTGGTAATAAATTTTTATGATTTTCTTTAATTCAGTTATGTGGCTTAGCTCTTTTCACATTAGGCCTCTTTTAAAATATATATTAAGTCTAATATTGGTTTAAAACATTTTGCAATAAAGCCTGATTGAAAGATAATGAAATGGCAACTTTCACAGTCAAGAGCAGGACAAATAACCAGTTGTGACCTTCCCTTTTTCCTTTTCAGTTGAGCCCTAAATTGCATTCCAAAGACCCTGCTCCTGGAACAGCCTTCTGCAATCAACACAACCTCTTAGAGGTTTTACTGTCTCTGGCACTCGCAGGTTCCCCTGTTCTCACTCTCTCTCTCTGTTTCCTTGCTGTGAAAAACGTATTGACCATCAGGCATATGGCAGAATAATTGGATTTCAGGCAAGCCAATGTGGGAAACCAGAAGGCAAATCTGGTCATTTGTGGGTATACACAGGACAAAGAAAAAGGAGTGTAGAAAAACAGAGGCTGTCCTGGAGGTAAGCTGAGGCTGAAGGTAGTTTACTCGATAGAGCACTGTTGCTGTAAGACAAAGCAAACTTTGAGTATGTTGCAGCACTCTCGTATCCAAAAAAGTGGAGTTAGGAGAAGGAAAGAAAGACGGGATGAAAGAAGGAAGGAGGGAGGGAGGGAGGGAAGGAAGGAGGGAAGGAGGAAGGGAGGGAGGGAGGGATGGGTGGAGGAAGGGAGGTGGGGAGGAAGGCAAAAGGGAGAAAGAAAGGGATGGAGTAAAGGAGAAGGGGAAATGGAATGAGCATTTATTGAATACCCACTATATATAACTTTGCTATTTGTTATGTCATTTAATCCTCACCATACTCCTGTAAGGTAGGTAATATTGTCTCCATTTTTTTCAGATAAGGAGAGTGAAGTTGAAAGAGGTTAAGTAATGTGCCCAAAATCACAGAGCTGGGATTGGAACACATATCTGCCCGATCCGAAAGTCCGAAAAAAAAAAGAAAATGGTTAGGTTCTGGAAAGATGTGGGGTTTTTTTCTCCCCACCCCCAGAGATAGATGTTTTTTAAAATTGTTTAAAACATATTAAGAAAAATCATTTGGGGAACATTGTACCCGGCATGATAGAACACTGAATTGAGATATGGGATTGTTCTTCCTGAAATAAGATATCTGGTTCCCATACTTACTTCATACTGGTTTTTTAAAAAAACAGATAATATTTTTTACATTTATTTCTTCCACAAATAATTGGAAACACTAAGTGAAAGGCACTGTGCTAGTCACCACTGAAGGTATAACTGTGAACAAGGCATGAAATTTACAGTCTAGTAGAGAAGAAAAGTAAACATGCAATTATGATAGAGTTTGATAAATATTGTAACAAGTGAAATCTCAGGAAGTTATGGGAACAAGTTAATATTGACAAAGAGAAATGCCAGAGTTTCAGGTTGAGGCTTAAGGCATGAGTAAGCAAAGTGAAAACCCCTTTCTTCCACAAAAGAAGTTAGACGTCAACATTAAGTTTGGAGGAACTGCATTCACGCGCACACTCTCTCTTTCTCTCTCTCTCTCTCTCAAACAATACTCTAATTCCAGACAATAAAAGAAAGACCTCTGCCACTTAATCTGCCATGTCATTCATTAAAACAGAGCTAATTCCATAGCATGTGGTAAAAAGCAGCATTGGACTAAAAGCCAGATCTGAATTTTCATCTAGGCTTGCCAGAGTGCTGGCTATGTGACTGTGGGAAAGTAAGTTTAACTCCCCTGAGCCTAAGTTTCCTTATCTGCTAAGGGAGTTAAGCTAAACCATTTTTAAGTCTCTCCCACTTTTAATACTCTCTGTAGTTCTAACTCTAATGACCACTCAACGACATAGTGTAGCTTGCTAATCAGAAATTTGTTTGATAAACTGTCTTAGAATTTTAGACTTTTGAATACTTATGGAGAGAGAGAGCAAGATGGTATAATGGAAAGCTCTACCCATCGTCCTGCCAGCAAGAATATCCAATTAACAACTATCTACACAGAAAAAACACCCTCATAAGAACCAAGAACCAAAGTCAGGTGAGCACACATAGTATCTGGTTTTACCTTCATATCACTGAAAGCAGCACTAAAGAGATAGAAAAAACAGTCCTGAATCACCAATGCCACCCTGCCCCCACCTCCAGCAGCAGCTGTGTGGTGGTGAGAGTATCTCTGTGTGCTAGGGGAGAGAGAACACAGCAATTGGGAGGCATTGAACTCAGTGATGTTCTGTGAGAGCAGAAAGGAAAACCCAGATCAAACTCAGCTGATGCCCCCTGCAAAGACAGCATTTAAACTAGCCCTAGCCAGAGGAGAATTGTCCATCTCAGCAGTCTGAACTTGAGTGCCTGGAAACCTCACCACCTAGCGCCAAAGTGCTCTTGGTCTCTAAGTAAATGTGAAAGGCAGTCTAGGCCATAAGGACTACAACTCCACAACTTGCAGGCAAGTCCTACGGATGAAATAGGCCCAGAGACAGTGGATTAGGGGGGGCACACGACGTACTGAGACACCAGCTGGAGTAGCCAAGGGAGTGCTGGCATCACCCTTCCCCTAACCCCTGACTGCTCAGCTCCGGGCTCAAAAAGAGACCCCTTCCTTCTGCTTGAGGACAGAAGAGAGAAGAGTGAGGAGGATTTTGTCTTGCATCTTGGATACCAGCTTAGCCACAGCAGGATAGGTCAGCATCATGAAGCTCTGTTCTAGGCCCTAGCTGACAGATGACAATTCTAGACACACCCTGGGCCAGAAGGGAATCTGCTGCCTTAATGGAAAAAATCCAGTCTTGCCAGCATTCATCATCTGCTCACTACCTAAATAACCAGCAGCGATACCCAGGTACTACATCAAGGGCCTTGGTAAGCCTCTGAGACTTGCTGCCTTCAAGTACCAACACTGCCACAGAGGCATACAGCACCAGTGGGCTCTTGGGGTCCCCAATTCCAGGACTTGACTCTTGGACAGCATTTCTGAATCTGCCCTGGGGCAGAGAGGAGCCCACTGCCCTGAGGGGAGTCTAGTCTCAGGCTAAACAGCATTCACACAAGCTGACTTAAGAGTCCTTGGGCCTTAAGGGAACATGGCTGATAGTCTGGCAGTACTCCTCATGGCCAGGGGTGGTGGTGGCTATGGGGTAAGGTTCCTCTGCCTTTGGAAAAGGGGAAGGAAGAGTGGGAAGGACTACATCTTGCAGTTTGAGTGCCAGCTCAGCAACAATAAATAGAAAATCAGATAGACTCCTAAGGTTTTTGATTCTAGTGCCTGACTCCCAGATAGCACTTCTGAACCCACCTGGAGCTTAGGGGACCCCCCTACCCTGAAGGGAAGGAGACAGGCTTTGCCACCTGCTGGTTTTAGAGCCCCAGGGCCTTGAGTGAAGATAGATAGGCAGTAGCCAGGGAGTAGTTACAGCAGGACTTTGGTGAGACCCAGCGCTGGGCTGGCATCAGGACTGACTCAGAGCAGTCATACTGGTGGTGGCCACAGGAGCTTTAGGTGGCTCAGAACAGAGAGAGACTGTATGTTTGGGAGAAAGTAAGGGAAATAAACAAGAGTCTCTGCCTGGTAATCCAGAGAATTCTCCTGAATCTTATCCAAAACTAACAATGTTGTACCTCTATGAGTCTGCAAGAACCACAGCATTACTGGGCTTCGGGTGCCCCCTAAGGTGGGAGAAAGTGAGAGAAATCACCTTCACTAAAAGGAAGACAAGAAGGAAGAAAACACCACAAAACAATTGGAAAACAAATAACAAATGGCACGAGTAAGTTCTTACTTAACAATAACATTAAATGTAAATAGACTAAACTCTCCAATCAAAAAACATAGAGTGGTTAAACCCACTTGATCATGGTGGAGTATCTTTTTGATATGCTGTTGGATTTGATTACCTAGTATTTTGTTAATAATTTTTGCATCTATGTTCATCAGGGATATTGTTCTGTAGTTTTCTTTTTTTGTTATGTCTTTTTTTGGTTTTGGTATCATGGTGATAACAAAGAAAAGTCAAAAATAGAAAACTACAGGCCAATATCTCTGATGAATATTGATGCAAAATACTCAACAAAATACTAGCAAACCAAACTCAACAACACACTAGAAAGATCATTTATAATGACCAAGTGGGATTTACCCCTGGGATGCAAGAATGGTTCAACATATGCAAATCAAGCAACATGATACATCATATCAACAGAATGAAGGATAAAAATCATATGGTAATTTCAATTGATGCTGAAAAAAGCATTTTATAAAAGTCAACATTGTTTCATGATAAAAAAAAAAACCCTCCAAAAACTGGGGATAGAAGGAACACAACTCAACAGAATAAAAGCCACACATGACAGATCCACAGCTAGTGTCTACTGAATAGGGAAAAATCAAAAGCCTTTCCTCTAAGATATGGGACATGACAAGGATGCCCACTGTCAACGCTGTTATTCAACGTAGTACTGGAAGTCCTAGCTAGAACAATCAGACAAGAGAAAAATATAAAGGGCATCCAAACTGGAAAGGAAGAAGTCAAATTATCCTTGCTTGCAGATGATATGATCTTATATTTGGATAAACCTAAAGACTCTATTAGAATTTATTAGCTTATAAATTCAGTAAAGTTGCAGGATACAAAATTAACATAAAAAATCAGTAACATTTCTATATGCTAACAGTGAACAAAGCAAAAAAGAAATTTAAAAAGTAATCCCATTATAATAGCCACACATAAAATTAAATACTTAGGATTTAACCAAAGAAATGTAAGATCTCTAAAATGAAAACTATAAAATACTGATAAAGGAAATTGAAGAGGACACCAAAAAATTGAAAAATATGAATATTGTTAAAATGTCCATACTATGCAAAGCAATCTACAGATTCAATGCAATCTCTATCAAAATAACAATGACATTCTTCACATAAACAGAAAAAAAAATCCTAAAATTTATATGAAACCACAGAAGACCCAGAATAGCCAAAGCTATCCCAAGCAAAAAGAACAAAACTGGAGGAATCACATTACCTGATTTCAAATTATATGACAGAGCTACAGTGAGTAAAACAGCATGGTACTGGCATAAAAGCAGACACATAGAGTAATGGAACAGAATAGAGAACCCAGAAAGAAATTTACACACCCACAGTGAACCCATTTTCAACAAAGGTACAAATAATATATACTGGGGGAAAGAGATTCTCCTCAACAAATGGTGCTGGGAAAACTGGATATCTATATACAGAAGAATGAAATTAGACCCCTGTCTCATCATATACACAAATCAAATCAAAATGGATTAAAGAAATCTAAGACCTCAAACTATGAAACTACTACAAGAAAACATTAGGAAAATTCTCCAGGACATTGGTCTGGGCAAAAATTTCTTGAGCAATATCCCACAAGCACAAGCAACCAAAGTAAACATGTACAAATGGGATCATATTGAGTTTAAAAGTTTCTGCACAGCAAAGGATACAATCAACAAAGTAAAGAGACATCCCACAGAATGGGAGAAAATATTTGCAAGCTACCTCTCTGACAAGGGATTAATAACCAGAATACACAAGGAACTCAACACTAAAGGAAAATGTCTATTAATCCAATCAAAACATGGTCAAAAGATTTGAATTGACATTTCTCAAAAGACACAGAAATGGCAAACAGGCATATAAAAAGTTACTCAAAACCATTGCTTATCAGAGAAATACAAATCAAAACTAAAATGAGATATCATCTCACCCCAGTTAAAATGACTTACATCCAAAAGACAGGCAATAACAAATGTTGTCATGGATGTGGAGAAAAGGGAACACTTGTACACTTTTGGTGGGAATGTAAATTAGTACAACCACAAAGAAGAACAGTTTGGAGGTTCCTCAAAAAACTAAAAGTTGAGCTACTATATGATCCAGCAATCCCACTGCTAGATACATACCCAAAAGAAAGGAAATCAGTATATCAAAGAGATATATGCACTCTTATGTTTGTTGCAGCATTGTTTACAATAGCTAAGATTTGGAAGCAACCTAAGTATCCATCAACACATGAATGGATAAAGAAAATGTGGGACATATACACAATGGAGTACTATTCAGCCATAAAAAAGGATGAGATCCTGTCATTTGCAACAACACAGATGGAACTGGGGATTATTATCTTAAGTGAAATAAGCAGGCACAGAAAGACGAGTGTCACATGTTCTCACTTATTCATGGGATCCAAAAATCAAAACAATTGAACTCATGGAGATAGACAGTAGGAGTTACCAGAGGCTGAGAAGGGTAGTCAGGGGATGGAGGGAAGTGGGGATAGTTAATGGGTACAAAAAATAGAAAGAATTAATAAGATATAGTATTTGATAGCACAACACGGTGACCATACATTTTAAAATAAGACAAAATGTAATTGGATTGTTTGCAACTCAATGGATAAATGCTTGAGAAGACGAATACCCTATTCTTCACGATGTGCTTATTTCACATTGCATGCCTATAATAAGACATCTCACATACCCCATAAATATATACACCTACTGTGTACCCACAGGAATTAAAAATAAATAAAACACTTTAGATCTTTACATTGAGACTATTTCAAGTTGCATCATTTAAAAATTATACTGAGCCCAAGTCACATGAATTTTACAACCAATATTAAACAAGGTAAGAAAAACTGACATTATAAATGGAGATATATCAGCTTTTGAAAAATCCCAAAATGAAGTTCTGAAGGGAAAAAAAAGAACATGTTTAAATATAGCATGACAGTATTCTAAGCCGGGTCCAAATGTCATTAGTGTCTCCAAATGAAATGTTAAAAGATAGAATTACCCCATTTTGTATTATATTATCCGACTGCTTATACAGTAGAAAAACAGTAAGACTAAAAAAATTAGCAAAGCTGAATTTTGGTCTTAATATTATTTTATTCATAGGTCAGCATTTTTTAAACTATCAGTATGTCAACTGTAAAATGGCATTCAAAATTATAATGAAATCATCAAGTGATATGTAAATTGATAGTAAGCAACAGAAATTCTATGCTTTCTTATCTTTAGAAATAAGAAAATTAACATTTTCAAATTTTCTCTGCCTTTTGAAAATTAATTACCTAACATTTATGAAGTTTGTATACCTTGGAAGAAAACTAATGATGTAACAGAAAAAGGCAGATGGAAGATGGTACCTTTGTTTTTTATCATGTTAGTAAAAAAGAAAGATTATTAAACTAACAATGTTAACCAGTAACAACCTGAAAATAAAGTCAATATTTATTTTTTTCATAAACAATTAGTGAGGGTAGATAAAGTCAATATTTCAGTGTATATTTTGCCCCTGATTTCAGTAAAACATATAAGGCTGAAAACAAATTATAAATTCATTTTAAAACCCTTAAAATTATATTTGGTATTACAACTCTGAAGTTTTTAGTGTGACCATTTTCAATAAATTACTTTTTGTTAAACAAGACTAACCCAAAATAAGAAAATAATTATATCAAAAGAAGAAAGAAAGGGAGGTAGGGAGGTAGAAAGGGAAGAAAATATACCTCTTCAAGTGTTTCAGAAATAATTCTAGAGTAACGAGTTTTAAAGATTCCAAATGTGGAAGAGTCATCTATTAAGTATTAACTAAAGACTAACTCCAGGTTGACAGTGATGTATTCTCTGGAAAAGACTTTGCCTAAGGGCAGCTTTCACACTTTATTCACACACACATCCCATCCCATTGTCTATATTTTTAAATCAGAAATTTTCCTGCCCAAAGCATACCAGATTTCAATATTTCAAAAACATCTCAAAGGCCCTGACCCATAAATTATTTATTCCCTGTGGATCATTGAACCAACTTTTTCACTACAATTAAAAAAAAACTTTTGATGAGTTAGATAGTTCCCTATTTGAAACCTGAAAGAAATGAAAACCATAATAGTTAACTGATTATCCAGAAATAGATTCATGGTATTGATTATTCAGGCATGATCTGAAAATTCTTACTACTACAGAAAGAAGCAATATCCACTCTGAACTATGTGTGTAAATTTCAGCTCACTGGCTGGCACCAGTACTCTTCCATTCACTTGCATAATTTTTAAAAATCTGCATCTTAAAACTCATTCATATGTTCATTTAACAAATAATTATTAAACACTTTCTAAGTGCTAGGCACCAATAGAAAGATTTAATAGTCTCTACTTTCAAGAAGTTTATGGCTTAATTTTATATTCATGTATAAATGTACCATGAATAAAGGAAGAACAGGACAGAAAGAAAAATGAATGATATTTGAAATATAAGCCTTAAAAGTTCCTGTTAAAAAGAGATAATTTAGCATCACATTCATTTGTACCTTTTCCCTTAGAACTCAAGCTAATATTACATATCTGACCTATTGACTAGCTTTCTGAGAATTTCTAACATCATTCAAAAAGAACACTATTAAGATTTACAGCTAATATCAAATCTTCTAATAACCAATTGGTACAAGTCCCTGAATATATTAATAGCAAATTCACTTTTTCTTTTTCTTTCATGGGCCCGCACTTAACCTTTAGGCTCAGATGATACTGAGTTTCTTCAAACTAAAGTGATAGTTCAACACAGTAGACACACACACACACACACACACACACAATGTAATGTTCACAAGAGAAAATTGAATCCCTGAACAGACCAATAATGAGCTCTGAAATTGAGGCAGTAATAAATAGCCTACCAACCAAAAAAAAGTTGAAGTTGCACCAGACAGATTCACAGCTGAATTCTACCAGATGTAGAAAGAAGAGCTGGTACCATTCCCACTGAAACTATTCCACAAAATTAAGGGAGGGAGAGTGACTCCTCTCTAACTCATTTTATGAGGCCAACATCATCCTGATACCAAAACCCGGCAGAAATAAACCAGAAAAAGAAAACTTCAGGCCAATATCCTTGATGAACATCCATGCAAAAATCCTCAGCAAAATACGGTCAAACCAGATCCAGTAGCACATCAAAAAGCTTATCCACCATGATCAAGTAGGTTTTATCCCTGGGATGCAAGGTTGCTTCAACATATGCAAATCAATAGTGATTCATCACATAAACAGAACTAAAAACAAAAACCACATGATTATCTCAATAGATGCAGAAAGGGCTTTTGATAAAATTCAACATCCATTCATGTTAAAAACTCTCAATAAACTAGGTAGTAAAGGACCCTACCTCAAAATAATAAGAGCCATATACAACAAACCCACAGTCAGCATTATACTGAATGGAGAAAAGCTGGAAGCATTCTCTTTGAAAACCAGCACAGGACAAGGATGCCCTCTCTCACCACTCCTATTTAACATAGTATTAGAAGTCCTGGCCAGGGAAATCAGGCAAGAGAAAGAAACAAAGGCATTCAAGACCAGCCTGGGCAACATGGCAAAACCCCGTCTCTACAAAAAAAATACAAAAATTAGCTGGACATGGTGGTGCTTGCCTGTAGTCCCAGCTACTTGGGAGGCTGAAGTGGGAGGATGGCTTGAGCCTGGGAGGTGGAGGTTGCACTGAGCCAAGATCATGTCACTGCACTCCAGCCTGGGCAATAGAGCCAGACTTTGTCTCAAAAAAAAAAAAAAAAAAGCCACAAAAAGAACAAAATACCAAGGAATAAACCTAATGGGGGGTGAAAGAGCTCTACAAGTAGAACTACAAAACACTGCTCAAAGAAATCACAGATAATGCAAAAAAATGGAAAAATATTCCATGCCCATGGACAGAAAGAATCAATATTGTTAAAATGGTCATGCTGCCCAAAGCAACTTATATATTCAATGCTAATCCTATTAAACTAACATTGATATTCTTCACTGAACTAGAAAAAAATATTTCGAAATTCATATAGAACCAAAAAAGAGCCCGAATAGCCAAGGCAATCCTACACAAAAAGCGTAAAGCTGGAGGCATCATGCTACCCAACTTCAAACTATACTATAGGGCTGCAGTAACTAAAACACCATGGTACTGTTACAAAAACAGACACATAGACCTTTGGAACAGAATAGAGAACCTAGAAATAAGACTTCACACCTACAACTATCTGATCTTCAGCAAAACTGACAAAAACAAGCAATGGGGAAAGTATTCCCTAAATGGTGCTGGGATAACTGGCTAGCCATATGCAGAAGATTGAAAATGGACCTCTTTCTTACACCATATACAAAAATTAACTCAAGATGGATTAAAGACTTAAATATAAAACCTAAAAGTATAAAGTCCAGAAAGACAATGTAGGCATTACCATTCAGAACATAGGCATGGGCAAAGATTTCATGATGAAGTTGCCAAAAGCAATTGCAACAAAAGAAAAAATTGACAAAAGGGATCTAATTAAGCTAAAGAGCTTCTGCACAGCAAAAGAAACTATCAACGGAGTAAAAAGAAAACCTAGAGAATGGGAGAAAATTTTTGCAACTATGCATCCAACAAAGGTCTAATATCCAGCATCTATAAGGAACTTAAACAAATTTACAAGAAAAAAAAAACCCATAAAAAAGTAGGCAAATGATATGAACAGACACTTTTCAAAAGAAGACATACATGCACCCAACAATCATATGAAAAAAAGCTCAATATCACTGATCATTAGAGAAATGCAAATCAAAACTACAATCTCACACCAGTCAGAATGGCTATTATTAAGAAGCCAAAAAATAACAGATGCTGGCAAGGTTGTGGAGAAAAAGGAACACTTACACACCATTGGCAGGAGTGTAAATTAGTTCAACCATTGTGGAAGACAGTGTGGCAATGCCTCAAAGAACTAAACAGAGAAATAACATTTGACCCAGCAATCCCATTACTGGGTATATACCAAAAGGAATATAAATTGTTCTATTATAAAGACACACGTACACGTATGTTCACTGCAGCACTATTCACAATAGCAAAGACATGGAATCAACCTAAATTCCCATCAATGATAAACTGAATAAAGAAAATGTGGTACATATACACCATGGAATACTATGCAGCTATGAAAATGAAAAAGATCATGTCCTTTTCAGGGACATGAATGGAGCTGGAGGCCATCATCCTTAACAAACTAACACAGGAACAGAAAACCAAATACTGAGTGTTCTCACTTACAAGTGGGAGCTAAATGATGAGAACACATGGACACATAGAGGGAAACAACACATACTGGGGCCTATTGAAGAGTGGAAGGTGGGAAGAGGGAGAGGATCAGGAAAAGTAACTAATGGGTACTAGGCTTAACACCCAGGTGATGAAATAACCTGTACAACAAACCCCCATGACACAAGTTCACCTATGTAACAAACCTGCACATGTACCCCAAGTTTAAAATAAAAGTTAAAAAAGACTATTCATAAACAAATATATATATAATGTTCTTTAGACTATTATATTTCCACAGAAAACTCAGTTAATTATGCCAGTTATGCTAACTCAATGTGATTGAATATTACCAAACCATTTAAAATAAAATTATGAAAATATATAAAAATATAGAGAAATATATGTTTGATTCATTCAATAAATGTTCATTTAGTATCTGTGATATGTCCAAAATTACACTTGAAATTTTGGATTAAAGGATAAATTGCACACAATCAAAATGCTCGCATTGCTCACAGCCTAGTAATGGGTATCTAGGAAGGGACAGAAAGATTGGGAGCAACCCTAGGAAAGAGATGACAGTTTCTAGACAACTGGCTTGGAAATAGAGCACTGTTTTTTCAAGCATCAATGTACAGGCTGGCTGGCCTAAAACTAACTGACAGCACATCAACAGAACAACTGGAGACAGAAGTGGACCAGAGCGACACTCTAACCTGGGATGTTAAGCCACTGACTGATTTGCAGTCAGGTTTTTGGTTCCTTTTGCTTCAGTGCAGAAGTAGGGCTGAAGACCCACATGAAGATTGAGAAAGGAGATGGATGTGTAAACTCTACATTTAAATTGATATAAGAGCACTAACAGAGGTATATGAAAGATGTTATGGGAACAATGAGAAGGAAGTGCTTAATTTGAAGGTGGTAGTCAGAGAAGATGGGAAATTTTACAGAGAAGTTGACATTTGTGCTTAATCTTGGAAAAAAATAGAAATTTTCAGAATTATACATGTGCACACACACACACACACACAAACCATCCAAAACAATAACATCATGAAGGCAGAGAAGCATAAAAGAATGTGTGTGGCCCCCAGTATTTAGTGTGGTCGGATCATTAAGAATGTGATGTGGGTGAATGTGGCAAGTGGTGGGAAATTAACCTGGAAGGGTAATCACAGGTCAGATTCTAGACTTGGATGCTTTGCTACAGAATTTTGATTTTGTCTTGTGTAGCCAATGAAAAGCCATTATTGGATTTTAGGGATGTGAAATGACCAGATTTGTCTTTCAGGAGTGTCATAAGTGCAGGAGTTTCTTAATTGCAGTAGAGTAAAAAATAAATTGGAGGAAATCTAGGTCAAAAGCAAGGAGACCCCTTAGTGCAGAGGTGGTCTAATCCATACTAGAAATGATGAACACTGACTCAGATCTGTGGCAGCAGAGATAGAGAAAAGTAGATACTTAGGATCAAGAGTAGTGACTGACTTTATCAGTTTGAGCAGAGCCTGGAAAGAGGATGTGAGAGGGAATACGGAGTCAAGGATTCTTAGCTTGTGCAAGCAGACAGATAAAGATGTCATTATATAAAAGTACAACCATGAAAATTATACATGGACCAAGACTAGATGGTAAACTACAAAAATAAAGGAAAAAAAAGTTGAGTTAGAACAGTAGGACCACTTGTTTTCCAAAACTTTTTCAATGTCATACTGTATGTCTGAAATTGTTTGGGGTTACATCTAGTTTTAAATATTAACTCTGTAAATTATTAGTTTTATAATTTTGAGCAGGTTGTTTAACCTCTGTGAATTGTCTCACCCAAATATTTACTTATTTATTAATCTTGTTTCAAAAAATATTTTAAGTAGTTTATAAAAATAAATACAATTCATCAAAACAAAGTACAGTTATGTGCCACATAATGACATTTTAGTCAATGACAGACCACATAGAGAATAGTGGTCCCATAAGATTATGATATTGTATTTTTACTATACCATTTTTATGTTAAGATATACAAATATTTACCATTGTGTTATGATTGTCTAGAGTATTTAATACAGTAGCATTCTGTGCAGATATATAGCCTAGGAGTGGAGCAATAGGCTATACCATGTAGCCTATTTATGTAGATAACTAGATATGGCTACACCATCTAGGTTTCTATAAGTACATTCTATGATGTTTGCATGACAAAATTACCTAATGACACATTTATTAGAATGTAGCCCCATACTTAAGCAATGCATGACTGTGTATAAAGAGAGACAATGAGAAGAAAGAGTAAGAATATGAGAAACAAAATGAATCAAGTGCATGACTTATGATGACATAACCTTGAGCAAGAAGTGAGCTCAACATTAGTTCTGAGACTTCCTGTCTACCCGTAGTGGAAAATACAATGAGTTCCATGAGTGACATTGTTCATTTTGGCTAGCGACATTTCAGAGAAATTTATCCATGAGATCCTCGTAATACAGATTCTAAAAACAGTGATCAGCACAAGAAATAACATCCCTTGAGTTCATGTCATTTGCAGGGACATGGATGACGCTGGAAACCATCATTCTCAGCAAACTAACACAAGAACAAAAAAACAAATACCGCATGTTCTCACTCATAAGTGGGAGTTGATCAATGAGAACACATGGACACAGGGAGGGGAACATCACACACTGGGGCTTGTCGGGGGCTGGGGGGCTGGGGGGCTAGAGGAGGGATAGCATTAGGAGAAATACCTAATGTAGATGAGGGGTTGATGGGTGCAGTAAACCACCATGGCATGTGTATACCCATGCAACAAACCTGCACATTCTGCACATGTATCCCAGAACTTAAAGTATAATAAAAAAGAGAGAGAAATAACATCCTTGAACTTAGTACAATGTCAAGTTTCTCAATGCAAGCCAATATTATAACAGGTAAGCACAAATCAGCAAAAGCACTTCTACAGGGACCAAAATAACACAAGCTGGGTAAAAAGCTATCTCAAGGTCTGACTGATTCCAGGAAAAAGTTTTAGCATATCTAAAGCAATGAAAAGCTTGCATCTTTGTTTAGAAAATCTCTCACAAGGGTAGTGGGGAGGAGCCAAGATGGCCGAATAGGAACAGCTCGGGTGGTCTACAGCTCCCAGCGCGAGCGACGCAGAAGACGGGTGATTTCTGCATTTCCATCTGAGGTACCGTGTTCATCTCACTAGGGAGTGCCAGACAGTGGGCGCAGGTCAGTGGGTGAGTGCACTGTGTGCCAGCCGAAGCAGGGGCGAGGCATTGCCTCACTCGGGAAGCACAAGGGGTCAGGGAGTTCCCTTTCCAGGGGTGACAGACGGCACGTGGAAAATCGGGTCACTCCCACCCGAATACTGTGCTTTTCCGACGGGCTTAGGAAACGGTGCCCCAGGACAGTATAGCCGGCACCTGGCTCAGAGGGTCCTACGCCCACGGAGTCTCGCTGATTGCTAGCACAGCAGTCTGAGATCAAACAGCAAGTCGGCAGCGAGGCTGGGGGAGGGGCGCCCGCCATTGCCCAGGCTCGCTTAGGTAAACAAAGCAGCCTGGAAGCTTGAACTGGGTGGAGCCCACCACAGCTCAAGGAGGCCTGCCTGCCTCTGTAGGTTCCACCTCTGGGGGCAGGGCACAGACAAACAAAAAGACAGCAGTAACCTCTGCAGACTTAAATGTCCCTGTCTGACAGCTTTGAGGAGAGCAGTGGTTCTCCCAGCACGCAGCTGGAGATCTGAGAAAGGGCTGACTGCCTCCTCAAGTGGGTCCCTGACCCCTGACCCCCGAGCAGCCTAACTGGGAGGCACCCCCCAGCAGGGGCAGACTGACACCTCACATGGCCGGCCAGGTACTCCAACAGACCTGCAGCTGAGGGTCCTGTCTGTTAGAAGGAAAACTAACAGAAAGGACATCCACACCAAAAACCCATCTGTACATCACCATCATCAAAGACCAAAAGTAGATAAAACCACAAAGATGGGGAAAAAACAGAGCAGAAAAACTGGAAACTCTAAAAAGCAGAGTATCTCTCCTCCTCCAAAGGAACGCAGTTCCTCACCAGCAACGGAACAAAGCTGGACGGAGAATGACTTTGACGAGCTGAGAGAAGAAGGCTTCAGACGATCAAATTACTCCGAGCTACGGGAGGATATTCAAACCAAAGGCAAAGAAGTTGAAAACTTTGAAAAAAATTTAGAAGAATGTATAACTAGAATAACCAATACAGAGAAGTGCTTAAAGGAGCTGATGGAGCTGAAAACCAAGGCTCGAGAACTATGTGAAGAATCCAGAAGCCTCAGGAGTCGATGCGATCAAATGGAAGAAAGGGTATCAGCCCTGGAAGATGAAATGAATGAAATGAAGCGAGAAGGAAAGTTTAGAGAAAAAAGAATAAAAAGAAACGAGCAAAGCCTCCAAGAAATGTGGGACTATGTGAAAAGACCAAATCTACGTCTCATTGGTGTACCTGAAAGTGACGGGGAGAATGGAAACAAGTTGGAAAACACTCTGCAGGATATAATCCAGGAGAACTTCCCCAATCTAGCAAGGCAGGCCAACATTCAGATTCAGGAAATACAGAAAACGCCACAAAGATACTCCTCGAGAAGAGCAACTCCAAGACACATAATTGTCAGATTCACCAAAGTTGAAATAAAGGAAAAAATGTTAAGGACAGCCAGAGAGAAAGGTTGGGTTACCATCAAAGGGAAGCCCATCAGACTAACAGCGGATCTCTCGGCAGAAACCCTACAAGCCAGAAGAGAGTGGGGGCCAATATTCAACATTCTTAAGAAAAGAATTTTCAACCCAGAATTTCATATCCTGCCAAACTAAGCTTCATAAGTGAAGGAGAAATAAAATACTTTACAGACAAGCAAATGCTGAGAGATTTTGTCACCACCAGGCCTGCCCTAAAAGAGCTCCTGAAGGAAGCGCTAAACATGGAAAGGCACAACCGGTACCAGCCACTGCAAAATCATACCGAAATGTAAAGACCATCGAGACTAGGAAGAGACTGCATCAACTAACGAGCAAAATAACCAGCTAATATCATAATGACAGGATCAGATTCACACATAACAATATTAACTTTAAATGTAAATGGACTAAATGCTCCAATTAAAAGACACAGACTGGCAAATTGGGTAAAGACTCAAGACCCATCAGTGTGCTGTATTCAGGAAACCCATCTCACGTGCAGAGACACACATAGGCTCAGAATAAAAGGATGGAGGAAGATCTACCAAGCAAATGGAAAACAAAAAAAGGCAGGGGTTGCAATCCTAGTCTGTGATAAAACAGACTTTAAACCAACAAAGATCAAAAGAGACAAAGAAGGCCATTACATAATGGTAAAGGGATTAATTCAACAAGAAGAGCTAACTATCCTAAATATATATGCACCCAATACAGGAGCTCCCAGATTCATAAAGCAAGTCCTGAGTGACCTACAAAGAGACTTAGACTCCCACACATTAATAATGGGAGACTTTAACACCCCACTGTCAACATTAGACAGATCAACGAGACAGAAAGTCAACAAGGATACCCAGGAATTGAACTCAGCTCTGCACCAAGCAGACCTAATAGACATCTACAGAACTCTCCACCCCAAATCAACAGAATATACATTTTTTTCAGCACCACACCACACCTATTCCAAAATTGACCATATCCTTGGAAGTAAAGCTCTCCTCAATAAATGTAAAAGAACAGAAATTATAACAAACTATCTCTCAGATCACAGTGCAATCAAGCTAGAATTCAGGATTAAGAATCTCACTCAAAACCGCTCAACTACGTGGAAACTGAACAACCTGCTCCTGAATGACTACTGGGTACATAACGAAATGAAGGCAGAAATAAAGATGTTCTTTGAAACCAACGAGAACCAAGACACAACATACCAGAATCTCTGGGATGCATTCAAAGCAGTGTGTAGAGGGAAATTTATAGCACTAAATGCCCACAAGAGAAAGCAGGAAAGATCCAAAATTAACACCCTAACATCACAATTAAAAGAACTAGAAAAGCAAGAGCAAACACATTCAAAAGCTAGCAGAAGGCAAGAAATAACTAAAATCAGAGCAGAACTGAAGGAAATAGAGACACAAAAAACCCTTCAAAAAATCAATGAATCCAGGAGCTGGTTTTTTGAAAGGATCAACAAAATTGATAGACCGCTAGCAAGATTAATAAAGAAAAAAAGAGAGAAGAATCAAATAGATGCAATAAAAAATGATAAAGGGGATATCACCACCGATCCCACAGAAATAAAAACTACCATCAGAGAATATTACAAACACCTCTACGCAAATAAACTAGAAAATCTAGAAGAAATGGATAAATTCCTCAACACATACACCCTCCCAAGACTAAACCAGGAAGAAGTTGAATCTCTGAATAGACCAATAACAGGAGCTGAAATTGTGGCAATAATCAATAGCTTACCAACCAAAAAGAGTCCAGGACCAGATGGGTTCACAGCCGAATTCTACCAGAGGTACAAGGAGGAGCTGGTACCATTCCTTCTGAAACTATTCCAATCAATAGAAAAAGAGGGAATCCTCCCTAACTCATTTTATGAGGCCACCATCATCCTGATACCAAAGCCTGGCAGAGACACAACAACAAAAGAGAATTTTAGACCAATATCCTTGATGAACATTGATGCAAAAATCCTCAATAAAATACTGGCAAACAGAATCCAGCAGCACATCAAATAGCTTATCCACCATGATCAAGTGGGCTTCATCCCTGGGATGCAAGGCTGGTTCAATATACGCAAATCAATAAATGTAATCCAGCATATAAACAGAACCAAAGACAAAAACCACATGATTATCTCAATAGATGCAGAAAAGGCCTTTGACAAAATTCAACAACCCTTCATGCTAAAAACTCTCAATAAATTAGGTATTGATGGGACGTATCTCAAAATAATAAGAGCTATTTATGGCAAACCCACAGCCAATATCATACTGAATGGGCAAAAACTGGAAGCATTCCCTTTGAAAACTGGCACAAGACAGGGATGCCCTCTCTCACCACTTCTATTCAACATAGTGTTGGAAGTTCTGGCCAGGGCAATTAGGCAAGAGAAGGAAATCAAGGGTATTCAATTAGGAAAAGAGGAAGTCAAATTGTCCCTGTTTGCAGATGACATGATAGTATATCTAGAAAACCCCATTGTCTCAGCCCAAAATCTCCTTAAGCTGATAAGCAACTTCAGCAAAGTCTCAGGATACAAAATCAATGTACAAAAATCACAAGCATTCTTATACAATAACAGACAAACAGAGAGCCAAATCATGAGTGAACTCCCATTCACAATTGCTTCAAAGAGAATAAAATACCTAGGAATCCAACTTACTAGGGATGTGAAGGACCTCTTCAAGGAGAACTACAAACCACTGCTCAAGGAAATAAAAGAGGATACAAACAAATGGAAGAACATTCCATGCTCATGGGTAGGAAGAATCAATATCATGAAAATGGCCATCCTTCCCAAGGTAATTTACAGATTCAATGCCATCCCCATCAAGTTACCAATGACTTTCTTCACAGAATTGGAAAAAACTACTTTAAAGTTCATATGGAACCAAAAAAGAGCCCGCATCGCCAAGTCAATCCTAAGCCAAAAGAACAAAGCTGGAGGCATCACACTACCTGACTTCAAACTATACTACAAGGCTACAGTAACCAAAACAGCATGGTACTGGTACCAAAACAGAGATATAGATCAATGGAACAGAACAGAGCCGTCAGAAATAATGCCACATATCTACAACTATCTGATCTTTGACAAACCTGACAAAAACAAGCAATGGGGAAAGGATTCCCTATTTAATAAATGGTGCTGGGAAAACTGGCTAGCCATATGTAGAAAGCTGAAACTGGATCCCTTCCTTACATCTTATACAAAAATCAATTCAAGATGGATTAAAGACTTAAATGTTAGACCTGAAACCATAAAAACCCTAGAAGAAAACCTAGGCATTACCATTCAGGACATAGGCATGGGCAAGGACTTCATGTCTAAAACACCAAAAGCCATGGCAACAAAAGCCAAAATTGACAAATGGGATCTAATTAAACTCAAGAGCTTCTGCACAGCAAAGGAAACTACCATCAGAGTGAACAGGCAACCTACAAAATGGGAGAAAATTTTCGCAACCTACTCATCTGACAAAGGGCTAATATCCAGAATCTACAATGAACTCCAACAAATTTACAAGAAAAAAACAAACAACCCCATCAAAAAGTGGGCGAAGGACATGAACAGACACTTCTCAAAAGAAGACGTTTATGCAGCCAAAAAACACATGAAAAAATGCTCACCATCACTGGCCATCAGAGAAATGCAAATCAAAACCACAATGAGATACCATCTCACACCAGTTAGAATGGCAATCATTCAAAAGTCAGGAAACAACAGGTGCTGGAGAGGATGTGGAGAAATAGGAACACTTTCACACTGTTGGTGGGACTGTAAACTAGTTCAACCCTTGTGGAAGTCAGTGTGGCGATTCCTCAGGGATCTAGAACTAGAAATTCCATTTGACCCAGCAATCCCATTACTGGGTATATACCCAAAGGACTGTAAATCATGCTGCTATAAAGACACATGCACATGTATGTTTATTGCAGCATTATTCACAATAGCAAAGACTTGGAACCAACCCAAATGTCCAACAATGATAGACTGGATTAAGAAAATGTGGCACATATACACCATGGAATACTATGCAGCCATAAAAAATGATGAGTTCACGTCCTTTGTAGGGACATGGATGAAATTGGAAATCATCATTCTCAGTAAACTATCGCAAGAACAAAAAACCAAACACCGCATATTCTCACTCATAGGTGAGAATTGAACAATGAGAACACATGGACACAGGAAGGGGAACATCACACTTCGGGGACTGTTGTGGGGTGGGGGGAGGGGGGAGGGATAGCATTGGGAGATATACCTAATGCTAGATGACGAGTTGGTGGGTACAGCGCACCAGCATGGCACATGTATACATATGTAACTTACCTGCACGTTGCGCACATGTACCATAGAGCCTAAAGTATAATAATAATAAAAATAATAATAATAATAATAATAAAAAAGAAAAAGAAAAAAAAAAAAAAGAAAATCTCTCACAAATTTCCCTTCCATAAAGATCACTCGAGGACATCATCTAACCACCTTCGCACCCCAAGTGGTTTTCCTAATGATTCCTGAGATGTTGGTCTGACAATGACAGTTCTCAAAATTCTCAGCCTCAATACAAACAAAAACTCAATTTTCAGAAATACAAGATGAAGCATAAAAACTCATTCAATAGGGCCAACTGAAGGAAGTCTGAACTTGTGAAAATTCTGAATATTCAAAAGTTATTCCAGTCCTTTAATACAAGCAATTGGCTAAAGAAACTACTCATTAGATTTCCTCAAAGATTTGCTTTAGTAAATGATTATTTCTAATTAGTATACTTTTCCACCATTTACTGCGGTTAAAAATTTGAAAATGGGTTGTTTTCCCAAATAGGTTAAATAGGTTAAATGCCTCTCTTGACCTCTGTCAACTTATTTATAGTCTATTATTTGCCTACGCTTCATTATACCTAAGGTATTTATTCAGGCAGTGAGAGTTTACAGAAGTTAAAACATAGGGAGCCTTGGTCTTAGAATTAGTCAAGTGAAGGCTATGTCCTTCTTTTGTCTTAGTAATGTTTCCATAAATTATTAAATACAAGTTGGTGTGTGGGAAGTGTGATAATTATTCAATGCAGTTTTCATAAAGTTCAAAAAATAATACGTATTAACTTAAGAGTTTCTGAGTGGTTAAGGATTGTGGAGGGGTGTATTCCAAAGCTGTTCTTTATAATTTCAAGCCTATCATACCTCATACAGTTAAGATGTCCCTGGACACATCTATTTACGATTAAACATTTTTTAAAGAGCATCATGGTCCTCCTTTAGTCACCAATACTCTTTCACTAAAGCAAAGGTGTTAAATCAGCAGAATCAATGTCAATGCCATGGGTAAAGAATGTGATGACATTCTTGTGCAGCCAAACAAAAGTGTGAATAAGAGGCTGAGATAAATAAGAAAAATGTGTTTTTCACTTTGAAAAAAAGTATTTCAAAGTAAAAGGTGCTGTTAATACCAGTTTGTGAAGCATAAATGCCCAGTAAGTAGCTTTTACCTTTTTTGTTAAATTTTATGATTTTTGATATTTTTAAACTTGTACATACAAGTATATATAATCATAGGCTAAGCTTAAAATAAGTTTTGACTTTCCTATAAGGCAAATCTAGAGTAGTAATACATTTTTAATAAAATGTAAATTTATTTATGTATATTTAATTTGGGTTTGAGAGTTTTTCAACATTTATTTTAGATTCAGGGGGTACATATACACATTGTTACCTGGTTATATTGTGTAATGATAAGGTCTGGAGTACAGTTGATCCTGTCACCTAGGTACTAAGCATAGTACCCCACAGTTCATTTTTCAACCCTTTCGCCCCACCTCCCTCCCAACTCTAGCAGTCCCAGTATCAATTGTTGCCATCTTTATGTCTATAAGTACCTATTGTTTAGCTCCCACTTGTGAGAACATGTGGTATCTGATTTTCTGATACTGCATTAATTCATTTAGGATAATGGCTTCTAACTGCATCCATGTTGCTGCAAAGGAAATGATTTTGTTCTTTTTTTGGCTATATAGTATTCCATAGTGTATTTGTATCTTTTTTTTTTTTTTATCCAATTCACTGTTGATGGGCACCTAGGTTGATTCCATGTCTTTGCTATTATGAATAGTGCTCCAATTAACATGGGGGTGCATGTGTCTTTCTGGTAGAATTATTTGTTTTTTGAGGATATATGCCCAGTAGTGGGATTGCTGGGTCAAGTGGTAGTTCTGTTTTAAGCTCTCTGAGAGACCTCCAAACTGCTTTCCACAGCGGCTGAACTAATTTACATTCCCAACAGTGTATATATGCTTATAAGCACTCCCATTTCTCTGCAGCCTCACCCAAATATTTTTAAATTTTAATAATAGCTATTCTGACTTATATGAAATGGTATCTCATTGTGATTTTTGATTTGCCTTTCTCCAGTAATTAGTGACGTGGAGCATTTTTTCATGGTTTTTTTTTTTTTTTTTTGCCGCTTGTATGTCTTCTTTTTTTTTAATTGTATGTCTTCTTTTGAGAAATGTCCATTCATGTCTTTCTTTTGCCTATTTTTAATGGGGTTATTGGTGTTTTACTTGTTCAATTGTTTAAGTTCCTTATAGATTCTAGATATTAGACCTCTGTCAGATGCATAGTTTGTGAATATTTTCTCCCATTCTGTAGGTTGTCTGTTTACTCTGTTGATAGTTTCTTTTGTTGTGCAAAAGCTACTCAGTTTAATTAGGTCTCACTTGCAATTTTTGTTTTTGTTACCATTGCTTTTGAGGATTTAGCCTAAATTTTTCCCAAAGTCAATGTCCAGAATGGTGTTTCCTATGTTTTCTTCTAAGATTCTTATAGTTTGAAGTCTTACATTTAATTCTTTAATCCATCTTGAGTTAATTTTTCCATATCATACAAGGTAGGGGTCCAGTTTCATTCTTCTGCATATGGATAGCCAGTTATCCCAGCACCATTTATTGAGTAGAGAGTCCTTTCCCCATTGCTGATTTTGGTTTACTTTGTTGAAAGTCAGCTGGCTATAGGAGTGCAGCTTTATTTCTGGGTTCTTTCTTCTGTTCCATTGGTCTATGTGTCTGTTTTTGTACCAGTACCATGCTGTTTTGCTTACTGTAGCCTTACACTATAGTTTGAAGTCAGGTAATGTGATGCTTCTGGCTTTGTTCTTTTTTCTTGGGATTACTTTGCCTATTTGGGCTCTTTATTACTTTATTACTTCCATATGAATTTTAGAATAGTTTTTTCCAATTCTGTGAAAAATGCCATTGGTAGCTTCACAGAAATAGCATTGAATCTATAGATTGCTTTGGGGAGTTTGGCCATTTTATTATTCTTCCAATCCATGATTATGGAATGTTTTCCCATTTGTTTCTGTCATCTATGATTTATTTCAGCAGCGTTTTGTAGTTTTCTTTGTAGAGACCTTTCACTTCCTTGGTTAGAGGTGAAACCAAGGCGTGTGTGTGTGTGTGTGTGTGTACTGTAAATTAGGCTGTGTTCTTCATTTGGCTCTCAGCTTGAACATTATTGGTGTAAAGAAATGGTACTGATTTTTGTACATTGATTTTGTATCCTGACACTTTACTGAAGTCATTTTTCAGTTCCAAAAGTCTTTGGCAGTCTTTAGGGATTTCTAGGAGTGATAGTTTGACTTATTCTTTTCCTATTTGGATGCCTTTTCTTTCTTTCTCTTGCCTGATTGCTCTGGCTTGCACTTCCGGTACTGTGTTCACCAGGAGTGGGAAGAGTGGGCATCCTTGTCTTGTTCCAGTTCTCAAGGGGAATGCTTCCTAAAATGTCAATTTGAAAGCCTGATTTTTGTCTTTGACTTTGAACACTGAAAGACAATCCAAAGAACTAGAAAATGTACATTAAAAAACCTGCCTTTTAAGTTTTTAAAAAGTATGAATTTAAAATTGCTTCTTTTAAAACTGGATTTTAAATTTTTGATTCTACAAGAAAATTTTCTTTCAACAAGCACTTAGGACCAGTTCTGAGTTTCTTCAGAGCCTTTCTTAAAAGATAAAGCACATCTTGAAGGTAGAGTTATTACGAATGAGAAGGTGGAGAAAAAATAAAGTAAAAAAATATAAACAATGCAGCTATCATCCAAAATCCTAATGGCCCAAAAAAGCTACAAAAAAAGATGCCTGAGAGGCCACCCCTCCTTTCACATTAAAAAGCTATAGTGATTTGTAGAGTCAGAGCTTAACAAATCACCCTATTCTTCATCCTTTCCTTCAGTTGTCAGACAGATGCAGAATAGAAATCAGCAATGTGAAATTGTGGTTTCTCAACTGAATGAGGAATTTTTCACCATGACTTTAATGTTCCTCTGTCGTGGGCCCTAATGGGAAACTACCAAAAGTTATAAAATTTGATTTTACTATGGGAATCCACAGAAGGGGGTAAAGAGAAAGCAAAGGCAAAAAAAGAAATGTCTTTATTTTGAACCCTAATCATTTATTTAAAAGCTGTGTCTCATCTAAACACAGAACAATGGGATAAGGAAAGCTCCTGCTTCTGGATCCCTTTTTCAGAAGCAGCTTCCTAGCTTCTCTCTGGAAGAAAGGAAAGACGATAGGGCTAGCCCATAGCTTCCCAGCCTTGGCAACATTGACGATTTGCACTAGGTAATCTTTTGTTGTGAGGGGGTACATTATAGAATGTTAGTAGCATCCCTGGTCTCTACCCACTGGATGCCACTAGCACCACTCCAGTCATGACAATCAAAATATCTCCAGACATTGTAAAATTGCCCCTGGTTGAGAAGCATTAGGCTAGTCCCTGCACAAACATTTTTTTTTAAATTTTTCTTTAGTTCTTTAAGATCCTTTCAGGTGAGGGAATGGACTGCCACAGTCAGCAACAAGATGACTGGCAAACCCTTGTCTTCTGGAAACTTTTTCCTACTATGGCATATTTTATTATTTTGTCAGAAAATCCATTTCTATACCTCTCTTAATACTCCATTTAATATTTCTTAAAGATAATACATTTAAAGACATAAAAGAAGATAAAAGAGAAACATCCTTAGAACTAGGCAACATAAGACCATTCTACATTAATTCATCTTACCTCCATAGGAAACTCATAAAAAGCACCCAAAATTTAAAATAGTAAAAGAGAGGTTAAAACCCACCTCAATACACAGATAGTAACAAACAACAAGGAATAAAACCCACTATTATTCTTCCATCTTAAAAAAGCAAATATTTTTTCAACTCCACAACTCCCATCCCCAGCCATATCATCATTTCTTTGCTCCCTTTAAAGCAAAACCCTTCAAAACAGTTGACTGTGCTGTCTTTAATTTTCCTCCTCTTCATTCTCTCTTAACCCACTTCATTCAAAGCATCATTGCCACCACTTTACCTGGACTGTCTTTGTCAAGGTCCTCAATGACTTTCATATTAATAAATACAATGGCCATTTCTCAACCCTGATCTTACCTGACCTATGGGCAGCATTTGGCACTGTTGATTATTATTCTCCTCCTTGATAAACTTTCTTCCTTGGTTCCAGGACCCCACACCCACTTCTTAGTCACCAGTTGCTCTTTCTCAATCTCCTTTACTGACTCCTCCCCTTCTCACTTATCTCTTAATAATGGAGCAGCCCTGGGCTCCGATCATTTCTCTCAATCTATACTCAATTCCCAGTGAGTCACCCAGTCTGTGATCTTAAATACCACCAATGTTCTGATGAATTCCAAATTCATATGATCAGCCCAAGCCTCTCTCCGAGACTCCAGACTCACATATCCAGCTTCCTGTCATCTTCACTTGTATATCAAATAAATATTTCAAACCCAAATGTGTCCAAAACTAAACTTCTGATCCTTCCCCATAAACTTGCCCCTTCTACAATCTTCCAATATTAGTTGATGCCAATTCCACCCTCTCTTAGTTGTTTAGGTCAAAAACTGTGCATTAATCCATCACTCCTTTCTTTCTGTCACATGAAGCATCCTGTTAGTTTTTTAAATTATATAAGTTCTACCTTAAAAATATATTCAGTATCCTTCCATTTCTCACGTTCACCACTGCTTCTACCCTGATAGATGCCACTATCATCTCTCAACTGAATTATTTTTTATAAGCAACTTTTTATTTTAAAATATTAATTGACAAATAAAGACTGTATGTATTCAAAGTGTACAACATGATGATTTGGTATATGTACACGTTGTATAATAAATAATTATTACAACCAAATTAAATAACACATCTGACATAGTTTGGGCTGTGTCCCCACCCAAATCTCATCTTGAATTGTAACTCCCATAATTCCCACATGTCATGGGAGGGACCCAGTGGGAGGTAATTGAATCATGGGGGTGGGTCTTTCCCATGCTGTTCTCATGATAGTGAGTAAGTCTCATGAGATCTGATGGTTTTATAAAGGGGAGTTCCCCTGTACATGCTATCTTGCATGCTGCCATGTAAGATGTGACTTTGTTCCTCATTCACCTTCTGCCATGATGGTGAGGCCTCATCAGCCATGTGGAACTGTGAGTCAATTAAACCTCTTTCCTTTATAAGTTACCCAATCTTGGGTATGTCTTCATTAGCAGCATGAAAACAAACTAATACAATATCCATCACTATCTATGCTGTATATTATGTCCCCAGAACTTGTCTTATAACTCTAAGTTTGTACCGTTTGACTAGTAATCTCCTCACTTCTCCCACTCCCCCAGCCTTTGGCAACCACCATTCTACTCACTGCTTCTATGAGTTCAATATTTTTAGATTCCACATATAAGTGAGATCATACAGTATTTTTCTTTTTGTGCCTGGTTGATTTCACTTAGTATAAAGTCCTCCAGGTTTATCCACGTTGTTGTAAGTCAATAGCAAAAAAAAAAAACAAACAAACAAATAACCCAACTTAAAAATAGGCAAAGGAACTGAAAAGATATTTTTCCAGAGAAAAAGATATGGAATCAACCTAAGTGTCTATCCACAGATGAACGGATAAACAAAATGTGAGGGGTGTGTGTGTGTGTGTGTTGTGTGTGTACACAATGGAGTATGATTCAGCCACCAAAAGAAGAAAATTTTTACTGAGTTATTGCAAAAGATTCCTTACTAGTCTTCTAGTTTCTCATTACCCCTACATATTGGCTCGATATTCTCAACACAGTCGCTATAGCAATTATTTTAAAATGTAAGTCAGATCATATTTTTCCTCTGTTCAAAATCTGAACTGGTGCCACATTTCCCCAGAGTAAAAACCAAAGTCCTTAAAATTTTCTAAAAAGTTTAATATAATTTAGTCTTCCCTCATCTTTCTGACTTCCTTTTCTATTTCTATACTCCTTATAACTCCACCTGGTCTTCTTTCTGTTAGTCAAACATACCAGCTATATTTTCACTGCAGGGTCTTTGCCCTGGCTTTTCCTTCCTTCTGGAAGTCTCCTCCCCTTCCACTGCTTCACCTCCTTCAATATTACCTCCTCAATTGGTCCTACCCTAACCACCCTATTAACACTTGCAGCTGGCCCACCATCATCCCATGATTAGCAATCCAAATCCCCCTTACTATGCTCATTTTTTTTTCTTTCTGTCATGGCACTTTTCAATTTTTAATATCAACAATGTATTTATGCTTATTATTCATTGTTTGTCTTCCCTATGTATAGTGTAAACCTCATGAAGAATTCATTTTGTTCCCTGATTTATCCCAAGCATGCTTAGAAGAGTGCCCAGTACATAGTAAGCGATTGATTAACACTTATTGAATGAATAGAGAACTACATGAATGAATAAAATAGATTAATATCCTACTCTCAAGTAGAAGAGATGGCAACCTTCCTTTTTTAAATCCTCTTTCTCAGTCTCCTATTTATACATCAAAGGACTAACTGGGCTGGGAGGAGGAAGGGATTCTTTGGTAGGGAGGAATAGATAAATACAGCTGGAAAGGTTTTTATTTGAATATTTTAGGGTTTCATTTCTTTGGGTTTTTTCTTTTTTAATTGACAAGTAAAAATTTATATATTTATGGTGTGAAACCTGATGTTTTGATATATATACATATTGTGGAATGGCTAAATCAAGCTATTTAACATATTCATTACCTCACATTCTTATTTTTGATGGTGAGAATAAAAGATTGTAGATTTTAAGAAACTTTCTGTCTTCTTAGTTTGGAGGGCTGTGAAATCTTGTGCTGTTGGGAGATTTTAGGGCTTTTGTATTCTCTTTATCACTCTGATTTTTGGTTTGGTAGTGCTTCAATTTGGAAAGTATCTTCTAAACTAAATGAACTAGAGGAGCCAGGAATGAGTACTCAAAAAAGCAGAGGAGAAAGCAAGCTGCTACAAGAAACTCAAAGGAAACAAGAAAAGAGAACTTCAGGGTTTCAGCCCAATTCACTAAATTAGGAAAGAGGGCTAAGATTCAAGATCAGTGTTGGAACTAGTAACAAATATTACATTTCATGATAGAGGTGCAAAAATAATGAACCACAGGTATATTCATTATCTAATGTTATGTAACCTATTACCCCCAAATTTTAGTGGTTTAAGGGTAAGCATTTATTATCTCTTATGGTTTCTGTGATTCAGGAATCCAGAAGCAGCTTGATTGGATAGCTCTGGGTCAGAGCTAATCATGAAATTCAGTCAGATGTTGGCTGAAGCTACAGTCATCTGAAGGCTTGACTTGGTTGCAGGGTCTGTTCCCAAGATAGATCACTCACATAACTAGCAAGTTGTTGCTGTTAGCAGGAGGCCTCAGTTCTTCCCACACAGAGCTAAGACTCAAGACTTCTATGCAAGTCAAGAAATACACACACACACACACACACACACACACACACACACACAGTGAAGTCTGAATATAAATTAGGAACTGAGCTCTTCTTCTCTCTCGATAGGTATATACATATACGTACATATACCTATATACACATAGATATCCTGGAGAATTATTTAGAGAGAGCAATATTTCTACATCAGCTCCCTAGACCAAGTAAGACGACCCAATGGACTTCACTTTTCTAAAAAGTCCAGTTATACTTATGTATCTTCTCTTACTATTCATCAAAATACCGACAATATTTTGGGCTGAAATGTTAATAATATCTGTATGAATCTCTGCTTCAAAAAACAATCCAAGGGATTCTTGAGTATTTTTACAACATGGCATCTGGTTTCCCCAAAATGAGAAACATAAGAAAGCAAAGAATATAAAAGAACAAGGCAGAAGCCATAGTGTATGTCTTTATGATGTAGTTTTCTGCTGTACAGTACTGATCACATGGTCAGCTGTGATTCATTTTGGAAGGGGAGTGTGAACAGGTGTGAATACCAGTAGGTAAGGATTCCTCGAGATGTTATCAACATCTCAGCCCAAAATATTGTTGATATTTTGGTGAATAGCAAGAGAAGATACATAAGTGTAACTGGACTTTTTAGAAAAGTGAAGTCCATTGGGTCACCTTACTTGGCCTAGGGAGCTGATGTAGAAATACTACTCTCTTTAAATAATTCCCCAGGATATCTATGAGTATATATGTATACGTGTATATGTGTATATATATACACACACACACAAACACACACACACACACGGAGAGAGAGAAAGAGCTCAGTTCCTAATTTATATTCAGACTTCACTATATATATATGTACGTGTGTGTGTGTGTGTGTGTATTCTTTAGTTGTATAGAATATGTACTTATGAATAACAAACTTGACCAATTTTCCTACCGACATAGACTTCTTGCATTTAGCAGTATCACTCACCTCTTACTCTATCATTTCTTCAATAACTCCATCAACACTGAACCTTCTAACTCTAACATGCTATGATTCACTACTGTGAAAAAAAAAGCTGATGTCATAAACACATTGTGTTCCAGTATCACTAAGGGCCATACCCGATTCTTAGGTAATCCCTGAGGTCCTACCAGCCTTGCTAGCCTCAAAGGAGTCACTTGGAGTATAAAGAGGGGGAGGAGACTGAACAAAGTCCTGGAGCTATAGTATATTTTTTCATTGTTAATCCTTGGCAAAGAAGTAGGAAGTTTGGAGGTGGAAGTAGGCCATGGTTATCTTTAAAATAATCTATTATTATTTGTGTCTTTCCTGAATATCATAGCACCTTCTTGTCACAAATGTTTAGGGGAAAGAAAATCATCCAATATACCCCATATCCCTCTTACCAACATCTCTACAGTAAAATGAGACCCAAGAGCATAATTTCCTTAACTAGCTATCAAGCAACTACCTCCAACAAACAGCAGTTATCATTAATATGTTCATGCTCTTTTCATTTGTGAGTTCTGTAATCCATCAGAACAACCTGATAATGGTTAAGTAAAATCAAAGAGACTTTGTAAACATCTGTATGCTTTTATTGTTACAAACGCTTCATTATAAAAAGATCAGTCAAAAGCATAAAGGTACCCTGGTTTAAACTTTTTCTGTGTTTGAATGAGAATGTTTCTCTTGGAACATGTTCACATCAGGCTTCCGCTTGGCAAAATCATGAATTGGCTGATGTTGTTTTAGAGGCTTTCTCATGTCCCCTTCCAAACATCACTCTTCTCCTTCTGTGGACCCCTTTCTGTTACCTAGGAGCCCCTCATGGTGCCTTCCACATTCTGCCTACTGCACAGTCATGTTCTGGACCCCTCAGAATCCCCCTCTATCATTACAATATGTTTTTCCTAAGACTTACTTGCATTGAAAGGCTTGCCAGGGAAGTGACTAATCTTATCATCTTGTACTAAATGTTAAATTAATCCTCATTCTCTCTAGAATTGTTTTCTAAGCAGGGATTCCTAGAGATGCTATCAATATCTCAGCCTGAAATTGCATAGGTATTCTGGTGAATAGCAAGAGAAAATAACGTGAGTATAACTGGACCTTTTAGAAAAGTGAAGTCTATTAGGTCACCTTAGTTGGCCTAGGGAGTTGATGTAGGAACGCTCCTCTCCCTGAAATAATCTTCCAGGAGAGGAACGTATCCCCAAATAGCAAGTGAATATCCAATGGCTTCTCATTGCACTTAAACTCTATACTCCTTTTTATGACCAAAAAGGCCTGGCTTCTCCCTACCCGTCTCTTCCTTACACATTACACCTCTTCCTTTTGTATGTGAATGTGCCAAGCTACCACCTCATTTCTACCTTAAGGCCTGAAGTGTTATGTTCCAGTTCTTGGCATGCAAATTACTCTTCATCACTTGTTTCCCGACACAAATGCCACCTTTCCAGACAATCTAAAGTAACCTCAAAATCATTTGCTCGCACATCACTTTGTTTTATTTCTCCTGGTATTAATCACTATGTGAAATTTTCTGGTTCATATATTTGTCACCTGCCTCTTCCATGCCTCCTTTTACTTCATTGTCTATCATGTTCATTACTGTATCCCTAGTGTTTTGCACAGAATCTGGTACATATTCAGTGCTCAATAAATATGTGCTAAATGAATAAATGGATTAACCTAAACATAAGTTTTACACTTAAATAATTGAGTAAGAAGTCTTTGTTGTACTAATATTGGAAAAGGCAGGGGTGGGGGTGGTAATATGATTATAACCAATGTAACCAGCTTGCATTTATAAGATTTTTATTGATTATGAACTATAGCATTTTTTCATTAAAAACATTATCAATATTGGATTGTAAAAGATTCCATTTGCCTTTCTGAAAGACTGTCCTTTTGATGAGATGTCACAAAGGAATGCTAATGTCCCTTGAGAAATCCTGCCAACAGATGTTATTCTTCTATCAATGTTAAGAAACTGCATTTCTCTTTGGCCAATTTCTAGGCTTATGGATAGTCTCTCTTGCTAGGACTTCAGAAGCCAATGAGCAACTTGCCTGTCACAAGATCCGACGAATGATCTCTCCCTGCATGCAGTGTAGCTAAGCAGAGAAGCAGCTCTTGTAAGAGAATAACCAACACAGCATGGAATATTGCTAAACCTACAGTGTTTCATCCAGCAAAGTTCACCCCAGTAGCCTGCCCCTGCCAATAAAACCTAGAAATTTTTCCTACCAGGCAGTCCCAGTTTAGTTGGTTGTAGCTTAGAAGCAGACATCTGAAAGCAGTTCAGCAAGCCTGCAGTCAGATGCTTTTGTAGAGCTCTCCTCTTAAAAGGCAAAATTGAGGCAAGTCAATAGATTACAACTTTCTGGGTTTGCTTCTGTCATCTATCAAATATCACAATTCATCCTGCTTCGCTAAAGTGAAACTCCAAGGATTTGTTTTTAAAGGTGTCCTTCTTTCTGTGAAATACTAAATGAACTTGTTTGAAAAACAAGAACAACTCAACACAAGTCGATAGGAGCTAAATAACATAACTTTTCCTTTAAGAAAAACATGTAGCATGAGAAAACCTTATTTTTAAAGTACTACATAAAACGTATTGAGACCACATGTCCTAGGAAAGCTTGATTATTAATCCTTCCAGAGAAACTGTTAACACTTAACATTAACTGCTATTCTTCAATTATTTCACTATCAAATTAAACTTATTCAAGAAAATACAAACAATTCCATACTGACCTACAAAACAAAAACTTTTTGGTGTTTTGAGGGGAGGGAAGAATAAAGGGGAGGTGTCTTTTTCATCAAATCTCTTATATCAGCCCATTTCATCAACCTAATCTCCTCTATCTTTTTGTGCTTCCGCCAAGATTATTAATTTCAAGGGTAAGATTTCCTCTGGCTACCATGTACTGTAAAACTGTAAAATTTTTTCCACTCTTCATGGACCATTTACAATCTGCAAGGTTTGGGGTGGGAATGAAATGTATTTCTGCCAATGGATAGCCACATCAGCAGTGCTGAAAACCAATCCTTCTGTTTCACTCATCGTGCCATATGGCTCCATAAAAAAGGAGCGAACCAAAAGTGTAGCTCATACGCCTTGTCAATCTGGGGTTAGACTAATTCTTTGATATTATGATAAAGAGAGGAAACTGTTTGTAGGTGAATATATTCTCTCTTCTTTCTTTACTCGTGTATCTCTATACCCATGCGCTAATTTATTGGGGGGGGGGGAATCAGAGGTTTAAAGCCCCTCTAATTTTACAGGAGCTATAATGTTTTAAGAAAAGGCATTGCAATAAAATTGTCATACATAGGTTATAATTTTTAACAACAAAAAATCCCAGGTGTTTTCATAGTAATGTCTTCTTAATAATTAAAGATCATGATTTTAAACGCTTTCCAATAAGTGCTTTGAGTACTCCGGAGCAATTAAAAAGCAAGCTGACGCGCCAAGATAAAGTTGTGTCCCCCTAGTGACCTCTAGAGCGGAGCTAAGCTCCCACAAGCCAGACTTGGGAGGAAAAGCAAAAAGCACGCCAAAGCCTAGAGCGCTGCTGTAGTCCAAGCCAATGTATTCAGTAATACCCTTCACCCCTCAGTTCTCATCTGAGTTCCTGTCCTTTTTTATATAACCCCAAAGGCTCAGTAAGTCGCTGCCTCCCAGGTCATTGGGACCATTGTGTTGAAATCCAACTTCGAACGACGCCCCTTCCTCGCCACCATCCTCAGGTCCAGTTCCCCCGCGCACAGCCTTCCTCACCGTGCATGGTGTCGAGCCCACTTCCACCTCTCTGCAGTGCTGCAGACAACCTCTCGGGCTCTGCGTGTCCCCCAGCGAGAGCTAGGGAGCCGGCAAGCTGCGACCTCTGCGA